>NW_008588485.1:0-34773 GCF_000691845.1 Merops nubicus
ATTATTATTTTTATTTTTATTTTTCCTCCGCTCCTCCCCCTTCAGTGAGCGAGAAGGCCGCAGCCTCCTCTCCTTGCAGCCACGTGCTGGGTTCTGTTTGGACCCCAAGCCGATTCAATACCTATAAAGATCATTGAGATGATACTAAGGCTGTTTCACAAGTAATCTGATTAATATGAGCTTCTGAAGAAGGCTCAGACTCAAAGAGGACTTTGAGATTATGAGCTTTGGGAACTGGAAAAACAGAATTGCCATCAAAGGCAACGGTCAGGAAGGATGAAAGAGAATGGAAGGAGTCTGGAAGAGCCCTGACAACAGCTTCTAGTCTTTTTCTTTTTTATCAGCATTCAGGTGGAGATATCTGCAGATATCGTAAATCCAGTTCCAAAAAGTAACTGTAACAGAAACAGAGTCATTACTCAAGGCACCTGAACACCTCCATCACCCTGGGCAACTGGCACTGATGATCAAATATGAGTAATGTCCCTGAAGGAAAGCCACAGCAAAGGAGTTCAATACATTTCTGAATATTGATTGCTTCCAGAAACCAGAGCAATCCACATAGGACCGAAGGAAAACTGGACATCAGTCTTTAGTGTAAAATCAGTTACAATCCAATTAAGTGTCTACCAGAAAGCCAACACAAACACTCACATGCAGCAATGGAAGGGAAAACAAAACCACGTAGGACTTTAGGATCGGTTCTCTAAAATTTAACAGTATAAAATGAAAAGACCTGGCCTTTTTCACAGCCACAGACAGATGATTAAAGCATAAAACACATGCCAAAATAAAACCATTAAACCATTTTACAAGGAGGAATTTTAAAGTTTATTTCCACCATCTTCTTGGCAACTAATTAGCTAATTACCTGCTTGTATCTTCTTAAGTTGAGGAAGAAGCTGAAAAGAGGCCATGAATAAATCGGATGTTCCCCAGCAGCCCCAAGCCTTTAAACACAGTGGACAGCAGTTTTTACTATGGGAGAGTGTAGCCAAACTCATAACAACATTACTCAAAAAGTCCAAACAGCCCTTCAGCCGCCAGTCTTCTCAAGTGTTTGTGGGGAAAAGGTCCATTAAGAAAACTCTAGAATATACACACACGGAAGAATGTGAAGAAATGGAGCACGATGGAGCTCAAATGTTGATCTCAGGCAACCACAGCAAGGATGCTGTGGCTGTGGCAGAGACTCATGCTTCAAAGTGCCAGAACAATCTGGGACAGTTTAAGACTGTGGAGAGAAAGAAAATATTCCCCGTGGCCTGTAGATAACATTGATCATTCCCAGGAGCATCAACATGGCTTTGCCATGAGCACTGAATACCTGCAGGGTCCAGCCAGGTTGGGTGGCTGGGGTCAGAGCTGTGTGAGATCTTCCCAGGAACCCTCCCATGGCTGGGCATGCCAATACAGGGGAAGGCCAGCATAGCAAGGAGAAGCTATGACTGAGAACAGTCCTCAAACAATATGTTAAAAAGTGAAAATTCATGTAGGTAAAAATTTGAGAAAAAAAAAATAAATCCAGAAGAATCACCTGGCCAAAACAACAGATCTGAAATAAAATTTTAGCTTTCAACTGCAACATCTAATTAAAATTAAATTCAGGCTGTTGCTCCAGCCAATGGAGAAGACAGTCACCACCATTCCCTTTTCAGCACCCCAGAAGAACTACCCAGATCATCTGAGGCTGGAAAGCAAAGTGCCCTAACAGCCATCTCATGATAGGACTCACACAGCCCTTGGGATAACCACTAGCGAGGTTCAAAGCAGGGTTTATTTCAGGGAGACAACCGTTCAGATCAGAAGCTCTCACACAGCTGCAGTCCCAACAGGGGCAGGAAGAACTAGAACAGTTCAAGACACCATTTGTCCTGGCACTTGCCAAACACAGCCAAGAGCTGCTATCTGACTTAGCTTGGTACAGCCAAAAGTCAGCTGTGTGGCCGTACCAAGCTAAGTCAGATAGACCCAACCACCAGTGCCAGTGGAGCTGTCACTGGAAGGCAGAGGTCACGGAAAAAGAGAACAAGGTTATTGAAGGCAGTGCTGAAGGAAAGATCAAACAACAGAAAGACTGGAATGGGTAAAGGACCACAGAGTGGAGAAGCACAGGGAAGGGGGAGGGGGGCAGTGGAAGGCACGATAGAAGAAGAGATGGAAGATGAGGATGATGGAGGAGCATGTGTCACCAAGAAAAGTCCAGAACTCAATGACTGCCACAGCAAACAGTACCCAACCAGTAACGCCACCCCCCCCCAGCATTCCATCTACCAACCTGCAGAAGGCTGCCTTCCTCTTATCATTTTGGTGCCAAGGAGATGGGTGTAAAACAGTTGTTTGGCAAGCACTGAGGCTTCAAATTCCACATGTCTGAATGTGATTCCCCTAATAAAATGTATTTATTAACACAGTGCTATTTTTAAATGTGATTTTTAGAAACTGTGTCATCCAAGAGGTACGTTGTGGGGTAGAAGGGTGGAGAGGCAGAGAGTGGGAATAGAGGCCCTCTGAGTGCTGCTCACGGAGACAAAGCTATTGAGAATACAGCACTAGAAGAGCAGCAAATACAGATCAGATACCAAAATCGTGGGTGATGATGCCAGTGAGGATGTTGGTTACAGAGGCATGTGCAGCAGGGCCACATGGTTCTATCAGATACCAAAAGGTCCCAAAACATAGCTGGACCAAGATAAAGTGCCAAGTGAAGGCAAAACCCAACACTAAAATTACTGCAAAGCTGGGTGTGGTCAATAAGTTAATGGTTGTGAAGTGCCACAGAAGCTCTACATTTTTCAGACACCAAATGATATTGTGGCACAAAAATAAAGCTAAACAAAGAGCCACATTCACTTCAGCTCCATTAAAAAAACAGAGAACAAAATCAGTTCCAGATGTGTGGGAAAGAACCAACAATTGCTAACAAGAGCAGTAATGCCAGTATTAGTTTTCCAAGAGAAAGAAAAAACCATGATGAATAAAAAAAAATATTCACATGAATCATAAAGGAAGATGTTTTTAACAATCTGAGTACCATTTTAAAAGAATTTTTTCAAGAAATCAAAACTAGTTTACTGAATTTGAAATTCACATCTGAAAGACTGACTCTGTTTCAAAGATATTCTTGTATATACGGTCAGTAGTAACAGCCTATATAATGAGTATGTGGTAATGAAGAAATCTAGATAGCAGTAAGATAATAAGCACATCATATCTTCCCCTAAGGAATGACATTAGCACTGACAGATTCTTCTGTATTCTTCACATCTAGAGTCTAGTCCTGGTGGCACACTCATGACACACCTCCCCCTGTACTATTTTGCAAGAAGCATCGGTCAATGCAAGGCATTGTCATTACACTTTTACGTTGACTTACAAATCCAAAACTATTACTTCATTGACATCTGATCTAGTAAAAAGAAATTTGTACCTAGTCACCTTACTTATTTCATCCTTGTCTGGCAAAGCTAGCTGAGAATCTCCTTTCTACTACTGAGTGATCTTACTGCTCTGTCAAACTGCTCACTCCCCACTCTCCTCCACACTCAGGAAAATGGTCTTGTTCATAGCCAGAAAAAGCAGTAAAAATCCATCATCATATACACAGAGCAGCTCCTTAATTCCTCGTTTTCTTTTATTTTACCTTCTTGGCACCCGCTCACTTTCCCTCCTTAGAGAAACCCGTCTCTCATCCCTCTTACAGCAGCAGCAGCCTAAATTTCAAACACAACTGCCTACACTGCCAACAATTTTCTGGCATCCCCTGAAGCTATCAGGGCTTCTGAGGGCAGAGCACTTCCCAAGTCAGCCTCTTGCACAGATCTGATGGATCAAGTATGCCCAATTCTTGTTCCCATCAAGTGTATCACATGAATACTGCTCTGTTTTTACGCGTACCAAAGGAACAGATTTGGAAACTAACAGATCTCATCCTCAAGACCAGAGACAATGATATTAAGGAAAGAACATTTTGGTGGATGTGAGTGTATGTTTTCCTACTTACTGCCCAGCAGGGAGGAAGGTGAATTGCTACTTACTTTCACAGGCTGCAGTAAGATTTCTGATTCACCCTGCCAGGCTCAGGCAGTATTATCACCTGCATCCATTAAGGTACCTCAGCAAGGGTATTTGCAAAAAATTTACACAAACATGCCCTTATTTATAAGGAGGAAACAAATGATTAGAGTATGAACACATCCTTTAGGCTTATCTGCAAAACAAGAGGATATGGCTGTAGGCACTTTTGTTGGTAGGTGAAAAATTTTTAGTCACAAGAGGAAAACAAAAAGCACCACTGATTTCCTCCCTTCCTGGCCATTGTCCTCCTTCCCTTTTTTGACATTTAACTGACAAACTTTGCTGTTTTATTTTTTCTAAAATTAAATTCTGGATACTATTTCTATGAATCTCTAGGGTTTGTATAAGGTCCCTTATAGCAGCTGCAACCTTAATCTGGGTTTTCCCAGCTCGTCCTCTCAATTACTTCACCTCCACGCAGAATATCTACAAAGTCTCTCAAATAAGCACAACCGCAACGAGGATTTTCATGCTAAGAGCAGTCCTTTCTCTAGACATCTCTCTCTGCCACAGTGCATTTTTTGCCTATAATCCTCCCAGCTCAAAGCCAGAGCCAGGACAATATAACCTGCGTAAATACACCTGGTCAGCCTGCTTTGTCCTACTGCTAAAGAAAGAATAAGTTACATACTACTGTAATCGGTTTTTGAAGTTTTTCACCTGTTTTACTTTTCCAAAGCTCCTAGACCAGCAAGCACATCAGACTTTCACCCCTGGCTTTTATTCTCCATTATAGGAGACCCTAAGGCAGTAATGCTGTCCTCGCCAAATGCAAAGCGAACGGAGCAAATTCTGACTATGAATTTCTAGCTGAGGATACTGTTTGACATGGTGTATGTCCCCAGGGGAAAAAAAAAAAAAGACATAGGCACTATATTACAGACCACTTCAAGGGAACAACAAGTGGTTTCAACGGGAGGTAGGATGGTGCAGGAAAGCACTTCCAAAGACAGATCCAATGCACTAGTTGACTCTCTTCAAAATTTGGGGCTTGTTCCTTCATTCTGAGGACACAGGCAGAAGCAGAGATTTCTTCCTCATATTTCTGAAGCAGCTAAGAAGTGAAGTCTGACCACCGAAGTCTCTGCTGAAAGAAACTTCTGGCAAGGGCTGATGAAAAGAGCTGGATATAATGTAAATGGACGCAGTGACCATGATGAACATTCATAGCACTCATTTCTCTGATGTCAAGGTAAACCCTGTCCCATAGGAGAAAATAAGAAACTCTACAATAGTTCCTCAATACAGCATCAAAGTCTCATGGAGTTTACACACCACAGAAGGAGACTGCAAAACTGTTCCAAATCATTCACTAGTGGTTCTCATGTACAGAATATTTCTCAGTGGGAAGAAAAGCAAAAGAAACCTTTAGAATCATATCCTTTGTACAAAGGTGTCACTCACTTCTTGATTTTCCACTTTCAGTTGTCCAGTGAAGAATTGCATAGATAGGGGGATTTGTTCTAGTAGACACTAGTGTTCTGCAGGATGAGAATATAGGTCTTCATCTCTGGAATTAGGACCACAGTGGCATCCACTACGGGTGAGTGGCTCCTGTATTACTCAGCCAACCTGACCAATCTCAGCACTTAAGACTGCAATCTGTGAAAGTTCCAGAGTTTCTCAGCTTATTCATAGATCTTGGAGGCAATGACTGCCATGAGACAATGGGGAAAAGGTGAGATTTGAAGAATATAAATGAGAGCAGACAAATTCCAGCAATGGGTTTAATGCATAATGTGATTTCAGCAGTGAGGCCGGACTACTGTTAGGAAGCACCTGGTTCTGTTCAGGTCTCTTTTCTCAAGGCCAGCACCAATGTCAATGTTTTTGGAAATTCTATTACTCAAGCAAGCAGCGTGTCATAGTCGATTTGCAAGTCTTTGCCACTGACACACGGAAGCCATCTGTTTTCTTTCTTGATATCTCACCATCAGCCTCACCAGAACCCTTATGGGAGAACTGTGACAGTCCTCCTGAGCTTCTGCCTTGAGACTGAAAATACACCTCTTTTGTGTTCAACTTTGCTGCCTTGAAGTGCTGGCACGGCCTTTGACATCTGAAGTGGTGTCGGCTTTGGCTCTGTTAACAATGCTGGTATCAAAGCCAAAGGGGATATCGGGCTGATCCTCTGTGCCAACTTTTGCGGCCAGGTTGTTTCAGAAGTCAAGTGCCTATTTCTTTCCTTTGGGCACTGAAAGACATTATAACATTATTCCAATTTTGGTACCATGAATTGAGAGTCTCAGAAAGCAGCACAGGATCTGCTTGGTATACAGGATTTCTGAAGCAGGAGAGAAAAACTCCTTTTGCCCCCTAGTGCAACTACGGCACAGCAGGATTGGCCAGGCTTAAAGACAGACTATTTTGTGTTCCCATTTCACAAAGGTGCTTTGCCAGTCTGTCCAGCTGTTTGTTACTTCAACACTTAGTGGCATTTAAACCAGAGGAGCAGAGGATTGTAAATGAACCTACGGACTGCACAGTTCTTGAAGTTTTCAAAGGAGTTTAGCCTGAGCCAAAAGCTCACAAGTTGGAAACCATTTAGACATCTTACTGTGACGGTCAGTAAAGGAAACCAAAGTTTCGGCCTACCTCCTGCCTTAAGTAAACAAGATACATGTGTAGCCCTGTCAGAACCAACTAGTCAAGAATGAGTCTCAAGCACATTTAAAACCAAATCTATACTGACACTGACTTGAAAGAGAAGTGTATTTTTGGTAAGCATATATAAAACTCATTTCTCATTTACAGAAAGGGAAAAGAAAGACCAATTCTGATACCGGCTTGCACATCATCTTAGTACCTGAGCCTTCGAGATGTAGAGAAAGGTCTGCTAAAAAAGAAAAGCATGCTGGGATTTAATCTATATTCTAAAAGGCCTTTGCAGTCATATAAAATGACCCAGACTTCAAAAGACACATAGCTAATACTGATTTTATCAAATATTTTAACACTACACAGGCTAGCATTGCTTTTGAAAGTATTTGCATAATGAATAACATGTCAAGCTGTGTAAACCTTTACATTTTTGTTTTCTCATCTAGATAGCTTTTAAACAAGATCAAAAGCAAAGCTATATGTTTCTTTTATTTGTTCACTTTTAAGCAGAAATAAGATTTGTTATTTTCAAGCATTCATGGCTCCTCCTTAATTTTAAGCAAGAAGCAATAGTCCTGACATACTAGAAATGACATAATGGATTTTTAGAAGAATCTTTTGCTGATTAACCATGTAGTGAAATGAAATGTTTCATTGAAGACACTTGGCACAAGCTCCCTGATAAAAATGTCACCTTGAAAATGGCTTGAAAGTAATTTGTCACTGTAGAGTTTACCCATGTTGCACAATACTGGCATCCCATACTAACCCACTGCAACTGTGACTAGACAGCCTGGGGTGACAAGGAAATTACAGGTATTACCTTTCTGGCTATCCACAGATAATTAGCAGCTCCCATAGGTTGCAATGATCTAGGAAATACCATGTCAAAGGCAATCCTTGTGCAAGCACTGACTCTGACAGCCCTTTACTATCTTTGGCCAAGGTTAAATTTGGGTCACTGTACATGTAGATGCATGGAATCACGCATACGATGCCAAACGAGCTTTGTTCAGTGTTTGACCTTTACAGAGTATGTTTTTCTTGTAGTATCTAGAAATCATTTGTAAAAACTGGCATACGAAGTGTGAATCCAGGTGAGAGGTTATAAACGGAACTAGGTATTTGCACTTGCTCTGATGCTATAAAGATGCCCGGGCCCTGATATTTTAGGCAGAAGAAGCTTCAGCCAAGAAATGACATCAACATTAGTCTACACAGTGCCCCTTCTGATTGCAGGCAAAATGAAGATTCCTCAGACAGGCGACTCAATGCCCCTGTAAAGGGTAAAAGTCATATTCTGCCCTTTTGAAGAAAAATGTTGGTAGCTGCCTGCCTGCTTTGAAAATTGCCATACACTCTCCACAGATACGGCTGAGAACAAATACAGTGTTCTACCCCTGCACGTCTTTACTTATTATTTTTATGTCATTCAGATCGCCTCAGTGTTATTGTGCATTTAAGAAGCTATTTGTTACTCCTGCCTTTTAGGAAATGATACAAATATCTGGAACATATGAAACATTTGGGTAGAAATGCCATGGTCCACATTTTTTATCCAGTATTTGTGGTGCATGCAATAGAAATCAATACATCACAATACCCTCTAATTCCCACATTGTCATCGCATACACAGGAAACACAGAGCCCGTAAGAAAACATGGCATGGCAAGCGCAGTGGTACCTGGCACGCTCCATCCCCTTCGTTCTGCAGGATTTCATACCTTCTTTCTTCCTGACTCTGCTCTCTGTAGCCCATCTCTAGATGTCCACCCTACACCTAAAAGAAGCAGCTCCAGCTCTCTCTAAAAACACTGCATTATTCATCTGGTCAAGGGAACCGAGATATTTTTTAGCCCGGTGTGACAAAGCCAAATGCCCTGCAGCGCTTTCTGCTGACAGAAACGTGCACCAAAAGTGGGATTTACTATATAGCCTGAATGTTACACCACAGCACAATACAGAAGGATCCTTGATGGCTTGAAAAAAAAGACCATATTTCTATTTGCATGAGTAGCCTGGTTCCATAATCAGTATTATTGAGCATACTTTTTATTTTTTAAAGTGATATTTTTATACCTAAAAACTGAGAACCTCTGGTGCTATGACATCTGTCAAAATGCCTCTTTCATTTTCCGTGCTTCCCTGCACTTGGGGTTTGGGTGAGACCATTCGGACAGTACTTCATGGTGCTTTCTCCTACGTACAGCCCAAGGAACGCTGCAATTCACAGAGGGGCTCTGGGTGAGTCACGCTAACATCAGGCCCATGAGTGACTGAATACGGCCTGTGTGGTCCCCTTCTCTCTCCCTGAACAGCCTGTGATACACAGGGAGGAAAAAAAACCAAATACTTCCATGAACACAGCGCTAACATTAACCTTTAGGTAACGAGTACCATCATTTGGGCCATCCAGTTTAGTTCAGTTCAGAAAAATCGCATGAGGACCTGAAGAGGAGGATCCTAGTGAGCATGCCTGGGCACACCCACACGGCACCGGGAAACACAGGCAGGCCGCGATGGAACGACGGGCCAGCCACACCAGTCACACCTTTGTGAGCGGTGCCCGTGCCACGCCAACGGTCAGGAGCAGGCGTTTGCTCCTACCAGCTTTACGAGCAGCTCTGCACTGTGCAGAACCCACCAGAGAAAAAAACAGTCCAAAGCTGTGAAAAGGGCCTAATCTCTCGGCAGAAATGTAATAGCAGTGGGGAATGTCCGTCACTGGCACAGAACAGTGCACACGACACGCAGATGCCCTCACCTACGCTGCTTTGTTATTGTCAAAGAGCAGAAGGCATCTTCCCCCTTGTTGTCTGTGCCACCTCCTCCCAAAAGGCTAAAACTAGTTTTGGAGGAATGACAAGCATATTCATCAAAAATAGCACATGCCAGTGACTTGGCTACTTTCCCTGAACTTTAAGTCTTAAGAGAAGATAATCCACACCTTCATGGGTGCACCATAATCCAGTAAAATTGCAGAGAACTCACAGATTTGCAGGACAGTAGAGGACATGCCAGATTATAAACACCAATCACCATCTTTGCAAGAAAATTGTGTTACTAAAATCCATTCCCAAAACACAAGGGGCAACACATTACATCCCTGCAGATGATTCTGGGAGGCTGCTCAGGAACCTCCCCCCTTCACTGGTCAGGAAAGCCTCCCTTTCCTTTACAAACAGCATTAATTTTCTGACCTGTGCGTTTCCAGGGGCTCTTGTTCAAACACCATCCTCTAGGTTTAACTAATTCCTTTTGCCTCCAGCAGCCTTCCCTTCCAGTGTACTTGGCACACACCGTGGCACCGCTCAGCCTGCGCTTTGCTAGACTAAACACACCAGGCTCTTCCAGTCTCCCCTCTCCTTGTCTGCTTCTAGCTGACGCTCCTGTTGCACAACACACTTCCCATCCTGTACTGCATGAAATCTCAGTTGTTCCAGTTTTAACGCATGGAAAATGCTGAGCACTCATAACTTCCCATATTTGTTTGGAAAAAAACACTACCTCTAGATGGTGCATTTACAAAACAGTCTACTATCAAGTTACATGTATAAAATAACCTAACCTAGTGAAGATACAGTATATTAAAAAAAAAATAAAATCTTGCTTCTCTGGACCATTTGCTTCTATGGTGAAATGTAAAGCATTTGCTATTCTGGAACAGGAGCTAATAGTCACTGTGAGCTTTTTCATAAAGGTTTCTGATTCAGACAGCATGTTTTACTGTATATTACAGCAAAATCAAATGTTCATATTATGTTGCCTCTGTACGTCAAAGCTTGTCTCGCACATCCCATGCAAATCATTGATTTCATTTTTGTGTAGCTAGACTAGTTCATGTCACTGCCTGAATGTCCAAAACTAAAAAAAGACAAGAGGGTGTAGCTTATAACTCCACTTTTTCTGCCATTGACTTGAAATGCGTATTAGGTTAAATGTGGGAGAGATGATTGTACAGAATACAAGACACTTTTTCTGCCAGTGTAAGCAGTATACCAGTCGTGTTAAAGAGACAGCATAGAAAGACCTCAGCTGAAGCAAAGCAGGGAAATACACAGGATAACACTACATGGGAGACACAAATCCCTAAAGAAAGACTTCCTGCATTCTTTTAAAGTTTACTTAAGCTTATTTCCTTCAAAGATTTTACTACTTTCAGAAGAAAGTCAAAGCAACCCTCCTATATTTCTCCTCAAGATAAAACATCTACAAAGAGCCTGTATGGCCCAGATGGGCTTGGAAATCAGCTCTGTGGCCCAGAGCTGTTGTCACCTTTGCTGTCTCTGGCAGAGGACAGCATACCTTTTCTTACACGAGCTCAGAGTAGTCCCTAGCTCACACGTATTGCTGCTCTTTCTTTGTGCTGTCCTACCCTTTCTCATCTCCTGGTCTCCTGGCAATACTGTCCGAAAGGAGAAAATCTCCTGTGGGTGATCCAAGCCACTTGAACCAGAGCTGGTGCCACAAACATGTTTCCAGAACCTTTCACCAGAGGATTTGAGGTCTTTCTGAGGTCTTTCTGAGGGACCACCTGTCCCCTTGACATCAGTAGCATGCATCAGATTAACATAATCTCTGAGCACTTACAGACCCAAATGGTACCTCAACATGACCATGTGAACCATTCACTTAGGATAAAAGGTTAACCACTATCAGCTGCTCCTTGGTACCTATCTGCATGTACCTAGTAGGAGAGATGAGGCTGATAACTCTTCTGATGTAACAACTGCAAAAGCTGCTGTGAGGTAAGGCCAGTCCCTGTGGCCGGAGTGATGTGCAGCAGCTGGGGACACCTCACAGGAATGTGTCCATATGTGGAAGCTGAGGAGCTGCAAGTGATTTTTGCCTATGGATGAGCACACAAAACTCCTGACAGGACCCATAGGGAACCTGGAGAACTTGTCTGAGGGCAAAACTCAATCCTACCCATACACCTGAAATGAAAAGATAATAAAAATGACCTCCATGTACAGCCACAAGACACACAGCTAATGTTGTGTGATGGAATAGCACAGCTTGCTTTGTTTCTTTGGCCTTGCTGCCAGAAAAGCAACAAAATCAATATTTAGCTTCATGTAGTGCCTGTCCTAATTTTAAATCCCAAATAAACCTCATTTGGATAAAGCATTTCAGGAACCTTAGTGACACAGAGTTTCTTTGCTGGCAGAGCCCCAGTGACAGGAGTGTTTGGTCAGAGACGTGCCCTGGACTCCTCTTCCGGCAGGCATCTTGCAGGTCTTGTCCCCAGGACTCATACACTTTCAGAACCCAAAAGCAACACTAACACAGGGAAAAACAATTCATTAAGGTTGTCATTATTTTATCTCAACTCCTAGCTGAAGCACACAAGGTAAAATGTGCCTGTGCAACCCCTGAAAGGAAAAGCAGCACACTCCCCACTCTGCCCGAGCTGCTGCTCACCCCACACAGCACCCCCAGGAAATACCTACAGTAAATACCTGACAGCAAAAGGGGCACATGGCACACCTGCCTGGGCTCACCATAGCTAACCCTCCACACAGAAATGAGAAGGAGAAAACACCTCAGGATGTTCATTACTCTCCCTCCTCAACAGCTGATTGACTTTTTAACCTGAATTTTCCTAATCAAGCTTGATCAACAACACTGTTAGGTACTACAGCAGATATTCTCATGGCATATCATCTCCTCTTTAAAAAAAGCAAGTGAACAAAAAAACTGTCCGAGGAGTTCATCTTGAAAAAATAAACTCCTGTAATTCACACAGAGCAGATTCCACTGTGAAAACATTCCTGTTCCCTTCAGGAATGTGAAGCTGTTTAACTCCATCTACACACTGGGCTCCACAGCCTGGAAAAGACAGGGCCAGGTTTTACATTCATAAACCAGGGTGAACGTCCCACCAGCCTCAAATAAGGCCACACAGAAAAGGGAAGAAATACTAAGGAGAGATGGGGCTCTCATTTGCACAGTGAACCTGCAAGGGGTTTTAACTCTGCATGCTAAGTTACTCTGGCTTTACTTGCCTCATTTGAACACGGTGGGAAATACATTGGTCTGAGAGGAAACCTCTCCAAATGCAAAGGCAAAATGCAAGCCAAACACCAAGTGGGAGGACCTGGGAAACTGCTGTGTGCAACGTACAAAATTTTGTTGATATTGTGAAGTTGCCACTTAATTTCAGTATCAGCAAGCACCTGTACCAATAGCAGAGTAGGGAGGAGCCTGACTTTGGCAAGCTGAGCTCAGGTCAGTCCCGCAACCGCGCGGTGCCCTGCCAGCCTGTACCCCTGAGGCCAACGGGCTGAGCAGGAGCGCCACTGGGATGAGGTACTGGCACCAGTGTTGTCCTTTTCCATAGAAATTAGAAAGGGAAGGTGGTTCTTGGCAGTGAGTGACTGGTGCCTGGGGCGACAAGAGACTGGTGTGGGCTCCAGCAGCAGACCATGGACATGCAGCACCAGCTGTGACCAGAAAAGACAAACCATGAGGTGTCTGAGGGGCACGGTGCTCCAGATGATTGACAAATAACCTTTAATAGTGTCTTCAGTAGGAAGACATTGGCAACCGAGTTATAGGAGGGCAGGAAAGGGACACAAATTAAACCCCCCAGCAAGTGCATGGAGATGCCAAGACAGGATGGTCCCTGGGCTCTCCTCAGACCGGAATGGTGCCAGCAGTCCCTCTCCTGAGGGCAGGAGGGCGAGTCCCACTGCACCCAATCCCCGACAGCAGTCGTGCTGCTCGGCTCCCCTGGCACGGGCAGCACCGTGCCCGCTGAAGCAGCACCGTGCCTGCGGAACAGCCCTGCACCACTCAGTGGCTGACACTACTCCATTTTGCAAAGAAAAACAGCTGCTACATGTTGATAGGAGCAAAATCAACCTGCAAATAAGACTATAATAATTGTCACATTTATTTATATATGTTGTGCACACATAGACAGGTATGCACATGTGTATATATGCTTAGCTTTAAATAATAAGGAGCATATTACTCACATTTACCAAAGCACATACACATATAAACCACACAAGTATGTTAAGAAAAACTGAGCATTTAACTGGAATATGCTATATCACTGCAAGCAGTCAAATGCATGTGTTGTAACAAAGTTTCTGTAAAACAGCATGGAAATTTGTGGATAACTCTTGCTCAGTTTCAGAAAGTCATGTTATGCACCACTGTTTTATAATGACCCATAATCTTAAAAAATTATATTTAATGCAAACACTAAGACACTCCATTCACCTTTGTTATTTTATGCTGACTCCACATGGTACACAAGTCTTTCTGATATAAGGAATTCTAAATCCAAGTGCTGCATCCATGTGCAGATATGGAAGGATGTTCCACATGCTTTGACAAATCTTGGGTCTCTAAAAATTTCTCATGCCTCAGAATGCACCTCTTTTATTTCCTTATGTATATTTTTTTTATTACACTCATCCAGAAGAGTAAACGTAGAATGCATCCAACAAATCATGCCAACAGGAAAACTTTGGTAAAATATGTAAAGACATGATATTTTTCATAGATAGATATGCGTATATATATATATATGTATATGTATACATATATGCTTACGCTATCACCAGTCTTCACTAAGCAGGGTTTTAACACAAGTTTCCAACAGCGGGACCTCATTATGATTTTAAAATCATAAATATGTGCGGAGGCAGTTACAGACCTTTAATATACTCTGCACGCATTTACCAAGATTTGTAAGATACCCACAAATAAGCACAAGGAGAGCTAGAAGGAGAGAAGTTATGTGGCCTAATCTCAGCTTCTAGCAGTTGTATGTCTAGTTCTGAGCTAGTCAGTCAAGGTTCTTTTTTCGTCAAGCAGGTATCTGTAAGTGTCCCCTGGTATCACCACCTAGACAGGCACCTAAGGCAGAGCAAGCACCCTGGAAGCGCTTGCTCACTGCCTGTCAAAGGGGCGTAGAGTAACAAGTTAGTGTGTAAGACCTACGGATGTCTAAGCCTGAGAGAGATAAAACCAGACATCTACATATGCCGCTGCAGAGGTGTGGCAAAATCTCTTTTTGACCCACCAGACCCACAGGCCATGCCTGAGGGCCACTCCCTCCTTCCTGCGGTGCGATGCCCCCACCTCCCAGGGCATCACTTGGCCATCTCCTGCTCCTGCAACGCTCCAGCCAAGGCCTGACCACGCATCAGCTGCGCACCATTAGCAATGGTGTTTCCGGTGTTTGCAGCACATAAACTTGCTGCTGTAACAGCTCTTGCGAGTCTCTGTCATTTGGCTGGTGCTCAGTGATGTAACCCAGCGTGAATGAAAGAAACCTCTTTTTCTCCGGCCTCAACAATGTGCCCGTTTGTGAGGAAAGCCACTGCTGTCCCCCACGGAGCTGGTTAGCAGTGCTCTTTTATTTAAAATTCTTGTGGAAGCTTATGGGCTGAAGTAACTGTGATGTGAAAACCAGATGTCCAAGGCAGAGGAAAGATTCAAAGGGCTTTCAGGAACGGGGAAAGTAATAATTCAGCTTCAGAGCCCAAGCTATTCCTCTCCACAGTGGGTCCTGGTGATGGGCAGGGTGCCATGGGGTCGTGTGTGGCAGCACACGATGAAGCACATCTGCACTCTCACCACGGAACGGGTAAAGAGGGAAAACACAGGGGAAAAAGGGGAATGAGCCAGGGTTTGTGGTCAAGCACCCATTTCCCTGCAGTCAGCCACGTCCCGGCGCTGCCACCTCTCTCGTGCTCATGAGCCTCATCCCAGGAACGATTAAGGGCACAGCCAGTGTGGCAGCAGCTCTGGGCAGCATTCTGCATCCAGCTGATGTGGCCTCAGTCATCACACTGTTGATGTCACCGTACGGTGACAGCAGCTGTAATGGACTGCAAGGCTGGCAAGTGGGGTGCTCTGTCGCCCCACTCGCAGTCTGAACTGTGACACAACCAGCACAAGCAGGCAGTGGGATGCTCCTCGAGTACACTTAGTCTTCAGAGCTCTTAGGTTCCTCTACTCAAGACTACCTAGGCCACCAAAACAGAGCCCCACACGTTACCGTACTGCTCTGGTACTGAGAGGACCTTAACCTTGTCAAAAAAGTCAACATGCTCTCCAGCTACTCTTCCCAAAACATATACCTTACAGTCTGTGCTTTTAAGGCAGTAAGGAAACTCTGAGGGCAGGATCTGGTAGAACATAGCATCACTTCTAATTTTGTTATCACCCAAACTGTAAGAATAATTAAAGGCCCAAAAGACTAGAGGGAGAGAGGCCCCTCCTGCACTGAAGCAGGAGAGCAGCCCCACCACAGTTACCGATACAATTTGTGCTTCTATTACAAGCACAACTGCAGCTGGTTTAGGGTTTTCTGAGTGTGCTGGTATGACTGATCTACTTATAAAACTGACTGAGATGTAAGAAATGAGAAACTTGAAATGGCTCAGCTATAAAACAGTATCCAATTACATGTCAAAGCCAGGCAGAATGTTTTTGGATACATAAAAATTTTGAATACGTGTTTTTGCAACTGTAGGTGTTTCAGTCTTTGCCAAAATAATTTTGAATTGTTTTAAAAGTCTCCCTCTGCATGTCTGCCAAAGGATGTGCTCGCTGACAGGAAAAGCTAGTAATAAATGGCAAAAGAACATCTAATTCCTTCCCGCTGAAAATGCTGGTGAGATTCTGTTTAAATGGGGAGATGATTTGTCTGCAAGTGCTGTAACAGAACTATTGTACTTTGACCATGTTTATTTTTAATACTTTAAGCTGTAAATATATCAAGAGGAGTTCTTCATTCACTTCTACCGTGGGTATAATGAATGCAAATATGCCTTTTTAATAGTTTGTGTCTTTCAGCTTTATCCAAGCACTTTTAAGAAAATAGATGCAGAGTTATTCCAGGATAACATCCCCAAAATGTGTTTCTTTTCCCTCTCTCCAATATATAACAAAATGTGACTTTTACTACAAATTATTATATGTCAACCGCTGGAAGCTAGTCTTTTATAACCTGCTGTCCTGTTCTGACTGTAGGAGACTGTGAAAATACTTAGATACACAATCATCTATGTTCCTTTAACAGTTTCCTTTGAATACATATTTTAAAACAGCTTCTCTGTTCTTTGTGTTATTTTTTTTCTCAGATTTTTAGTTTTGTTTCCTTATTTTTAGAGACATGCTTTAATCAGGTAAAATTTCAAGTATTCTGTCCACGTTATGACTGCTATTAATTTCCCCTCTTGACTAATAAACCTTTCTCCCTTTTTTGAGGTCAAAGAGTTAAGGAGTTGAGGCTAAACCCCAGGAAGTCAAGGGTTTAAGTCAGGACACTGCTGGCTGTGACAGTCCAAACACGAGCGTTGCTGGTGACACAGGAGCAAGCTGAACACCCACTCACAGTCATACTCCTAGTAGTATCCCCCCTTACGATGTTCATCAGTCTTCTTGACATTTAGTAGGACATGCTGCTACTAAACCTGGATGTAAACAGAAGCAAGGTGCATGCAAAGGTGTAATTTATATTTGCCTTCCAACGAGATAAAAATGTAGAGCTGAAACATAGAGGTACATACTGTAATAAGGACAAGCACAGACGCACTTCATTATGAGCCTATGCAAGCCACAGCCCAGTAACATTGGTTTCCACCTTTAAAACCACCTTATAAACTCCTCCCAAATCATCTTCAATATATGAATACTTTTAAATTCAACGACACTAACTACTGCTGTAACGAAAGCAGAAACACACAGCCTCCCGCGGGCAGGGAAGTGCTCTGTGCTTCCCTCTAAGGAGGGCCCTTCTTTAATAAGAGCTTCATCCGATCACTGTCATTGTTCTAGATAATGGATTACCTACACATACATTTTCAAGTGTAATGACACTCTTGCTTATTAAAGACCTCTCAGCTGAAGGGGCAGAATATTATGAACTGGCCAATCCATTCATTTCCTCGAATATGTTACTCAGTATTTTATGCTAAACCAGCAATACACCATCCATTTTAGTACAATGATCCTTATGTTCAATAAAACTGAAGTGCTGGATCATAAATCATTATAGTCATTTATTTTACATTAGACACATTAGCCACTATATTCCATAATCTATTACAATAAGGTGGATTTAAATGTACCCCAAGGAACTGCAATAATAACTTGAGAACCAAATATAGCAATTATGGATAAAATATGCCTAAACTAAAACTGCTCTAGCTGCATAGACTGCTGTGAACTTTAAATAAAATTTAGGGAGGATGGCAACTGTCCTGGAATAAACAAGCAGCAAAGGAAAATTGGAACCTCCTCTCTATACTTCAGATAGTTTAATATGCTCTAGCAATGGAGGAGGGCATGTTACGCCTATAAACCAGCATCTATTAAAATATTATTATTCCGTTATTGCTGGCAATATTATCTTCCCATCATGTGAAAATTTCCTATATTTTCCTGGTGTTTACATCCTACTTATGTTTTTAAACAGCTTTCTTCCTTGCTAGCTGTCTGGTTAACCTGTTTGGATTCCTTGAATGGTCTTCAGAATCCGTCCAACTATTTTGAACATTTTTGGCAATTTTTCTGTAACATGTCCACACCTTTCTGGTGCTCTTTCAGCTTCAGGCTCACCAGTGATGATGGGGAAAGCCTGTTAGCCTCCTCCAGACGCAATGTCTCTGCACACTCTTAAAGGCCATTGGTAACTTTTTGGCCCTAGACCAAGAAGCAATCTCAAACATTTGTGAACAGAGTTTAGCATTTT
The DNA here is from genome assembly GCF_000691845.1 of Merops nubicus. NCBI lineage: Eukaryota > Metazoa > Chordata > Aves > Coraciiformes > Meropidae > Merops > Merops nubicus. The sequence continues at coordinate 18,401 of NW_008588485.1, forward strand.
TCAGAATTAGTGCTCTGCCAAGTATTAAAAACAACCACATGCTAAAGCAAGCAATTATTTTTTTACAGGGAGGACACAGCACTTCAGACCATTGAGATTCCTGAAGATGCCTGCTGTCAGCCCAGTGCAGAGGACAAAGGGCACTGAAGCATCATATGCATGAAGTACTGATGTATGTCATGCCCAAATTTCACAAGTGTTGCTTTACATTTCTAAAACCATGCTGCTTCCTGCAGAAATTCCATTAGCCCTGAGATATTTTCCTGTTTTTACTGCCTGTTATTTTTACTCCTCAGGCACAGAAATTGCTCTTAAGAACTAAACGCTCACTACCACAAGAGTAGTTGTTCTGACCTATCACTATTAATTCTCTGTTACCCCCAATTTCTCTGCAATGTTTCCAAAATAATTACTCTTAACTCACGTTTCTTAATCAATTTCTTAAGGGGCGTATTAGGGAGCTCTGCAGATATGTGTGCTGGATGTTCCTTTTTCCAATTATTTTGAGTTTTATCTGGAGGTCTAGTTACATCCCTTTCTTTATTTCCTTAGTGCCCCCTTTTTTTCTTTTTTTCCCCCATGCAGTCCAAATATTAAGGCTGGACGTTGAGTGTAGCTCCCTGAGTAGTTTCTAAAAGTAAATGCTCAGGTCCCTCTGGAGACAACCAACACTGCCCAAACTGCACTGCTGCTGCCTGCCCTGCATTATACAAACTTCAGTCTCCAGCTGCTGTCCTAGCACCTTCCATGCAGATTATTCATTAAAAATTCAAAATAAAATTTTGCTTTGGCTCAAAGGCATCACGCAAAGAAGGGCAACTGAATCAAGGTGAGGTAGAAGCTTGCCTTTCCAATGATGGGTCCATATTTTACTTTATAGCACAAGAGCTGTAGTGGTGAAGAGTGTGCAAGAAAACTCAAATCTGGTTTACTTGTTCTTCCTAACTCCTATCAGATGAGAAATGCTCTACATGACCTGTTTGTTTTTATTCCGGAGTCTCTGATTGAGGAGAGCTGCTGTGGTGCCACCAAGAAGGAAACAATGTACCCAGTTCTGTGTGTTTTGGAAGAGAAAGTAAATATTTTGTACAACATCCATTGTTGAACAAATAACTTTCTTTCTGATAAATAAGCACTGAAAATCTGTATAAATCCTGAGAAGAATTCAACCCCCTACAACAACCTTACACCACGGGCATCCAGCAGAGCTCTGTCACAAGCAGCTGAGAAAGGCAGATGCTCTCCCAGCCTGCCTTGGCCTTGCATTGCTCTCTATGGCTCTCTCGTGTTCACCCACACGTGCGATATAGAACAGAAAGGAGAAATGAGAGGTGTAGATCTAAACAAGTCACAGTACATTTTTGTCTGAAGCAGGACAGGGCTTCAGGAGCAAGCTGCAAATGAATCTCATTGTCACAAGCAGCTGAGAAAGGCAGATGCTCTCCCAGCCTGCCTTGGCCTTGCATTGCTCTCTATGGCTCTCTCGTGTTCACCCACACGTGCGATATAGAACAGAAAGGAGAAATGAGAGGTGTAGATCTAAACAAGTCACAGTACATTTTTGTCTGAAGCAGGACAGGGCTTCAGGAGCAAGCTGCAAATGAATCTCATTCCTGACTGACCCTCTGCCAGCACTACAGCCAGCGAGCCACAGTGCCAAGTAACCTGTATCCAACATCTCCGAAGGGGAATCCTTTTTCCGAAGTGCAGTAACAAAATGGAGAGTGGTGCACAGTGAGAACCTTTGATCACTTGGGATTTATGCCAGCTACTGTAAAACCTTGCTCTGTTACTGAGTATGTCCACTTAGCACAAGCTTATCATCTGGGGATCTCCATCCTTCTCATTCCTTCCCAATACAGAACAGGGAGATAAAAGCAACAGCAACAAAAGGACGTCTTAGGGCACGCTTTGACCAAAGGCAGACAAGGTGTGTGTGGTGCTCAGGGGTGAACTGCGTGCTGACTGGGGCCGGGGCTCCTGGCTCAGCTACCAGCGGCCACTGAGGCAGGCAAGATGGGAGCATGCTGCCCAGACACACCTTTGTCCCTCCAGTGAGGGCCAGTCTGATGCCCCAGCAGCTGTACCCCGTGCCATACAGGCAGCATCCCAGATGCTGCCATGGATGTCTGGAGATTGCGGATTGCAAACCGGAGAGGAGCCTGCCCACAGCGATGGGTGAGAAGGCAACCTCGCTGTCGCTGAGGCGCGATGGTGTGGGTGGTACCCGGAAAACATTCCCATTTTCAACTGCGTAAAAACTTATCAGACTGTTTAATGAGAGTGTGTGCTCACTCATGGCAAATACTGATCTTGTTTGCACATAAGGTGATGTGTATTTTTTAAAAAAGACAGAGGCTTTTAGGACACTAAGCTCTCTTCAAAGTCAAGCCTGGAAGCTGCGACACCTGAACAGCCCTGCCGACACCCAGGTCACGCAGGCTCTGCCCCTTCCCTGCACAGGGAGCAGGTTTCCCCGCTGCAGTGACTCGCCCATGGTGAACAGAGCCAGCCCCTGGCCGGCAGGTTCTGACGGGCACTCGTCGCGGTGCCAGCCCGTGAGGGAGTCGGCGGCAAGGCGGCCTCCCGCCCGCGCTCGGGGCACTGGGGCCCTCCCTGGGGAACTGGCCAGCCAGCTAATCCCAACAGCCGCTTCCTGCCAGCCCGCCTGGCAAACAAACCTGTGGAAAAGTAAATACGTTTATCACACAGATTTCCTCTGCCTCTTTTTAAATAAGAAAGGGCTCGATGGCTTTCCCGAGTCAGACCTACACTGCACTGAAGCCAAGATGACTAAAAACAATGGTCTCATGCCCATTCAAAAGACTACAGCCACAGGCGATGATACATGGTTGCACGGTTTCAGGATAAAAAGCAAAAGAGTCCTTCTGTGAAGGAGCCTTCGCATCCAGATGGAAACATTAGGCTTAATGCGGACCAGTCCACGTGAGCCAAAATGCTGGGGCAGGACAGGGAGATGAACACCTCTCTCGCACGGTCTTGCTGAAGCCAGTGGGTATGCCGCAGCTTCCTATTGCCATGTCTCCCTCTCGCAAATAAGAAGGTCCTCTTGAAAGAAACAGAAGTTTACTACTGTTAGCAGCAGTAAATAGCCAGTGGTTTAAAATCACCTGAGCCAGGCATTCCGCCTTAAATGCTCCAATCTGATGCTAGTGTGGCATCAGTGCTTTTAAAGTCTCTATTAAGAAGGAGTAAAAACAGTTGGAGAAGTCAGGGTCATCTCTGGGAATTTATACGAGAAATGTTTTCTGTACTGCAGATCAAAATAGCATTTTGACTCATTGATCCCCTGAATGCCATAAAATCTGAAGCAAGATCCTTGTGCTTAGCGGTGGGAAAAATGAGTTTCTTTGGCCTCCTATCGTAACATAAAGAATGACTAAAATAAAGAAAAACAAAGGAAAAGAAAGGAGATATAAAGCTTGAGATGAGGGTAAAGACAAGGAAGCAATTAAAAAAGATAAATGGACTTCAATTTACAAAAAAACACCCTAAACCTCCGCCTCGGTAGCATGTCTAGCTCTTAATCAAGTCTTATTACAATCGCATGCAAATGCCAGGATGGCAGGATATTCCTTCAAACTATGTTTTCATTAAAGATTCCGCTTTTTCCAGAATAATAGTAAATGACACGTGAACTTCATATGAACTATAGGTCATGAAAGGATTTAGTATTGGCATTTTTAATCTAAAAAGTCTGTGCCAGAAAATCAATATGTTTCAGTCGCAGCATTCGAATGCAATTTTCTTCACGTAACAGGGTTCTTTCTTTCACTCCTCCTTCCTTTCCCTCTCTCTTTCTCTCTCCCTCTTCTTTAAAAATAATGAATAATTCCCAGTTTTTCTATGAAACAAGCAGGCACATTAGAAGGCAACGACATCAATAACACGTTACATGTAAACAGAAAATGAACAAAAAAATCATTCAAGGCCCCTTTCAAACTGGCGTGCTTTTCATCAGCGCTATTACAGGTTCCATTCACATTATCGGATTGAACCACGCTGCATAACCAAGGTGCTGACAAGCCTTGATTACCCAATAACTCCTGTATTCCTTTCAGGCAGGTTCACCGAGAGGACAGGAATGCGCGGCCTTCCTGTGGGGCAGGCTGCTTTCCAGCCAGACCAAGTCAATGAAACCCAACGCCCTCCCGCTCCTGCACATCGAAACAGCCCCTGCATTTCCTGAGAGGCAATTATGACTTTTCCCTTCTTTATTCTCAATTGTTTTGGATAACAATTTATTGTACATTGGAGGGGCCAATATAAACATTTAAAACTCTTTTCATAACACTTAGAGGGGGCTGCTAAGTCATCTCTGTAGTAAATCTGTTGTCGGCTCTTTCCCATGCTGCAGAGTCAACAAATCCGTCTCCCAGCCAGGGCAAGCCTGGCCAGGCACTGCAAAAACAGGGGAGAACGAAGGCAGCGCCTTCTTCATCGCGTCTCTACTTGCTCTGGCTTTCCCCACATGCTTGTTAGTCGCCCACCTTTCGGTTTTCCCTCTGCACAGCACACCTCTTGAAAGACACATTGCTCAAATGGGGGGTGGGGGAGTGGGGGGAGGAAGAGGAAAAAAGCACAAGCTGTTTCAGGCAGCCACAAGTCTTTTTTTGCATTTGGATTAAACACTGCTCCAGCCCAAGGAAGGGTCAGAGGATGCATTATGCACTCACGCTTTCTAGCAATGCAGGCTGAAGCACTAATGAAAAGCAGGAGACCGAGCTGGCAGCCAGATGTGGAGTGAGGGCTTCTACCACGAGGAAGCTGGAGCCTTTAGGGCTGGAATCTAACAGAGGCTAATTCCCTCACCATGTCACTTGCCTAATTCCTTGCAGACAACTCCTTCTCCCTTCCCTAACAAGTATGCACGTATCAAAGACCATCAAGCAAAATAAACATTTGCAATAAATTTATTTTTGGTAGCAATATATACTAAACTTACTGCTATTTCTCCTTAACTAATCAGTTCTTAGTCCTCTTCTATGTGTCCCCCGAGTGAAACTGCTGCTTTAATATCACTTAGCATCCAGAGCTATGAGTGCAATATTACCCACATTTCTCTAATTAACTTCTAATGACATGACTTATCTGCATATTTTTCTTATTATTTTTATTACTTTAAAGTCCATTTTTACCTGAGTGTACTGCACATGCAACAAGACTTCTAGTGCTGTACAAAGCTCTGGCCTAGCTCTGGCTCCAAGCAGCCCCAGCCACCCAAGTCCTTTAGGAGCATGGGGATCTCCTGCATGGGGTTGCATTCTGGCACAGGCTCAGCTTTCTGAGCAAGCTCTGTGGGATCAGGAGAAGGATGATATGTGCTCCTCCTGCCTCTGCTCAATGCACCAAGCTTACACCTCCTCCTAACACAGACCTCAGAGGGACAAGAAGGAAGAGGTGGCTTCTGCAAACCCTGGAGATACCAGAGCAGTGGACGAGGGAAGAGAGCTCCCCAGGGGCAAATCCTTGCTGAAGGTGCAAGGCTTGGCCAGGCCAGCTTGTGGCAGAGACCTCCGACAAGCTCCTGCCATGCAAGCCAAGCACATGTATTATATTCTGCTTTAAGGTGTTAATATTCTGTTCCACTGGACAAACAGACATGTGTGGGTTGAGCCCACAAAACCGTGCTTCAGAATTGGTGTCCAAATACAGGTCTCAGAAGCAACTGATGCTGCAACCATCTTACATCATAGGAGTGCAGAGAAAAATATGCACACAAGTTTGCAAATACACACCGTGATATGCTGGGAACTTTCCTGCTCTTAGTATCCACTACTTAGATCTCAGCTTGAATATTTTGTCTTCTTTTCTTCTTGCCAACACACGGCTGTTATGTTCAGCTCTTCACTATGGTCTATTTATCATCACAAGCCTTTTAAATGAAAAATATTTTGAGCTATCTGTGGTTGTGCCAGTTTACTTTTCAACACAGCACATGAAGGGCTTCCTACTTGGTATCTCCTAAAACTGGCACACAGAGTGATTTCCTACTCAAGTACAAAGAAACAAAAGCTTGACCATTTTCCTTATAAGCAGAGCAGTTACTCTTGCTCAAGGAAGCGTGCTTGAGACATTTCAGCTGAAAATGGGCTGCTTTGTGGATTTTCTCACACACTTGTGACAGCAAGCTTTACTTTCAACTTTTCTATATCCACCATAAAGCAAATGGTGTCACACATGAACATTTAAAAAACTGTACAAATCTGATCTCATTTTTTCCTTAGATGACTATGGCTCCAAAAATGCAGCCACTAGAAATACTTATATATTTTAAAGCCAGTTGCAATAACATAGATTATAGAAATAATTCTTGATTATAAACACAATAAAAAAGGAAGATTAACAAGATGTATAGACAACCTTCAAAAGATAACCTTCAAAATGTAATCTTCAAAAATATATTCCAGGATAGGGCATTTATAAAAAAAAAGGTTTCCATTTTACCTGTATCTACAATAATTTGGTACATTAAGAAAAACAAAACAAAACAAAACAAACCACACAGGGATTCACTGAACTATTGGAGACCATAATAGCAATGGCAATGGATTACTCGACTGTTGAGTACAGAACAGACTGGAAATTTGTGTTATCTATTTGCGGATATTTGGCTGAATGAATAACCTATGGAAACTTTATGACCGAAATGCAGTAAGTACATAAGTCTTCACTTCATTGTTAATTTACTAATGGATTTTTATTTTACTCACTCCTAGATAATACAAAGAAATCAAAATTGCACCTTGTCATATTTGTCTGGTATCAGACTTTCAGCTTAACAGTGATTGTTACTGAGCAAATGCTTCAAGGAATGTTTACTAAACATGACTAAATTGCAGTCTGTCTACTAACAAAGTCACAGTTGCAAACTGCATAGTTACAAAATCTCAGCATATGACAAGAAGAGACCAAAAAGGAAGTGACAGATTTTCAGTTCAGTCTCGTTCACTCAGGCTGAGACATAACTATCGTATTTTCAGCTTACATATGTCTCCAAGTCCCCCCCCCCAAAATTACCTGCATTCTTCAGCTCTACATCAGCCCATGTTCCAATGCCTACCAGAATGGAGATTTTATATAGCAATTTTCCTCAATCAATCTAAATGAAAAGACATGTCATCACCCCTCTCCATCCATCATTTTGTTGGTTGCATGTTAAACTATAACTGCTGTGGCCCTACAATCACTGAACAGTACATTCTTTTTTAATTTTCTCAGAAAGCTTCCTCCTTAATTGTGCTGAACAAATCATAATGACATTTTTTAATAGATGCTCAGGGACAGTTCATAAAAACTCTATGCACCATTCAAATAAAGGTTATATAGAACTTAACCAAGATAAAGGTGAAATTAATCTTTTTTCAAAAAGCTATATACACTGAGACATCCTTTCTGCAGTGTGACTAAACATCACTAACTTGTTATATCACCTCCTGGGACGATAAGCAGAGAGAAAGGAGAAAAAGCAAGCTGGAGTGTGAAGTCAGCCCTGTACCACACAAGCATAAACCACCATCAGCCCTTATTCAAACTTCTGAACACAGTCCACAAACGCTGCAGTCCCAGGAACCTCCAAGGGACAGGCCGCAGTGCAAAAATCTGTTCTCCAATTTATGTGCTTATTTTTATTGCCACTGTTTGATAATAAGTCTCTACGTCAGGAAAGTTTTTACTAAGAAGATTTTATTAAGTAGTATTATTGCTTCATTGGATCTTGGGCAGCCTTTCAGTCAATGAAATGCCTTTGTCACTCTGCCATAGAAGCAGCAGATGTGACATCAGCCACACAACCTGCTGCCTCTTCAATAAATACCAGCATCAGACATCAGCAATACCAATCACCATGCACTTGAAAATGAAGATTTCTTCCCTCTATCAGCAATAAAAGGTGACTTAACTGTATCACAGTATGGCCAAAACATCTGGAAATATCCCCTGAAAAAAAGGGGGTGGCACAACTGCTCTGTGCATCCAGGAGCTTAACGCACCACCCTGCAAAAGCTCTTCTGACACAGAAACTCACATCCCTTGAATCCCTAACAATCAAAAAAAAAAACCACTCCAAAACAACCAAATTGCATGGAGAAACCCAGTCCAAAACAAGTTTCAAAGGGAAAAATTCAAAATCCAGCCTGGACAGAAAGGGGAATTTGGGTCTAAGCCACGAAAGAGATCCCACGTTACATCAGCGCACTGTTGACAGCAAGGCAGGTGACAGCCCTCTCTAGGCTCTCTCTACATCCATTCAGATGGATCCAGATTGATTTTGCTACGCAAATGTTCCTAAATTTGCATCTCTTTCTCATGTGCCACTGCAGGTCCAGCGACACTGAGACACATTACCAGCTAGACAGATAGACTTTTCCCAAACACAGAAGGCAGCCATCAAGGTCAGCATTGCCTTTTGAAGCAACAGTGATGCATACAATGCATGGCTGTCCACAGGACCAAACAGGGCTGCAAAAGGCTTTTTTTTTCATCAGTCTGTCCCTTTTGAAAGTGTTTACCCCAAAGCAAACTGCTGGCAGCATGACATGGAGGAAACCTGCAATATTCACCATGCACCAGCATGCAGAGGGCAGCAGCACTGGAACCGTGTGATGAAATCCTTTGTCACCATGCAGCAAAACTTTTCTTTTTAAACACATGAATATAAGATTTAGTCAACTATGTGACAAACAAAATCAGGCAAAGTGTTTATATAGGAAAACCAGCCCTCTTGTAGCTACACAAATAAATAATATTCTTTTTTCTTTGAAGAAAGAGCATATGCTCAACACTCCTTTGTCCTGTATCACAATAGAAAAACCCTTTGCACTGGAAAATCTGAATCACTTCTTGGCAGTCTCTCAAGGTAAACAGAGTAAATTAAAAATGAATGTTTATCGTAGGCACACACATACACACACTAGCAAAGTGGAGTGCTGTATTTGCCTATCAAACATAAGAAGCGATTGAGTCCATCAGTCATTCAAACAAGCAACTGAAAAGTGGAAATAATGGGATGACAACATCAGAAAACAACCTCCCAGAAAGAGATGAGTTTCCTTGTAGCCATTTGTCTTGTCTAATTAATCCCACATGTGAGACTAGACTGGAACATTTAAAAAAATTAGGTAAAAAAAAAATATTACTTTCACTGAGAAGCTTCAGAAGTACAAAAGAAACAGAAATGCTTTATGTGTGTGCTTTGCTGTCAAACCCCTGTTTTTCACATCATCTTCTTCATCTTTGACTTTGCCCCTGTGCCTAGATGAGACCAAGATAACGCTAGCAGTGCAAAAGAAAGCCGTTGGAAAAGCTGGGGAAAATTATGTCGTTACCATTAATGAAACAAGATGTCAGTTCCTAATAGACTAAAAACCTGTGTATTAGGTTGCAGACTATTCCTGGGCACCCACAGAGCGGTCATGCCCAGGAGCGCTTCCCTCTGCTCGAGACCGGTGAAAAGGGCATGACCTATTCCCTTCCATGCAAACCTTGTCACAGTTTATCCGTATTTTTGTCAACTTGGAATTAGACTGCTGTAACACACTCTCCACAGGGCAAAACAAAATGCAGAAACAAATGCAGAATGTGTCAACTGCTGATTTAATGGAGTTTCATGCCAGGAGGTTGTTGCCCTGATGTGTGCAGGTCTGTGCTATCTGTCCTCACAGGAGGCTGTGTAGGTATAAGGTGGTAGGTTTAGTATGTAAACCCAACAATTTTCTGATTCTGAGTGTGCAGATAGACATATTTGACCAGATTCTCAAAATCATGGCCAGTTCTGAAAAATAGGGGAGGTTTTTGGTTTTTTAAAAAGCACACAGCAGACACTTCCTCCACCACAGTGTGCACGAGGTAGGCTGCCAGAGCTGAACCAAGAGCTCCCTCACCATGCCAGGAAACATCCTCCATGTGCCTACTACTCTGAAGCAGCTCCCACCTTGAACGTGACAACGCAAGCAGTGTTCCTCTATCTTTAAAGGCTTTTGGGAGGAGAAAGGACTGCAGATTGCAGCGTTTCACTGACTACAGTCCGAGGGTGTGCAACAGTGTCTCCTACGATATTACTGATGCAGTTAATAACATAAGGAGATCCAAGGCACGTGCTGCAATGGAGTAAACATATACCACCTTTGTACACCTTGAGAGGGACGAAAACTACTCTGGCACTTTGTGGCACGCTAACAAGGATGCGCCTGCTAGCACCATTCGCCACAGAAACCTCCAAATAACACCTTGCATAAACTTCCAAAGGCCGAGTGGTACTGAACAAAGCACAGAGAAGCCAAGAGCTTCACACACAATTTTGCGTGCTTTGGCAAACTTTTTAGAAGAAAAGTAAAACAAGGATTCAAATTCTGTGTTGGGTCTCCACGTAAAGCAAGCAGCAGTGAGCTTGTTTTGGACATGCGGTGTGCTTGCGTATGCATGCACATCTGAATATATATGTACATACACAGAACCCCTAGCATCCATATGTGAATCACTGGTGCATTTTTGAGGCAAAGAATATTTTAAACTCTTTTTTCTCAGGAAATCATAAGGGGTGCTTTCAGGATTTTACTTAAGGAAGTTTCTCGTTTGCTCTCACGGAGATTTTTGGACTAATTTTTTTGTTTGTTTGTTTTAATTCCCCAAACTCTCTTCAGTTTGATTTCAGAAGAAGGAGGTGCCACTTGATCCCTCCCACTTTAGCTTGGGCTGAGATGCCTGAAGTGCTCTGCTCCACTCCTCTCTCTGCCTCTGTGCAGGGGAGATGCTCCCCAGGCTCAGGGATATGCACCTTGCTGCTGGGACACCGCGCTGCAGGAGCGTCCCCCCCACAGCGCCTCTGCTGCCATTGCCCATGCTGAGCTGAATGCATTCATCTGCCCCCTGAAAACTGCCTCCCCCACCCTTGCTGTCCTAGCTGAAAGTAAACTGGTTAATTCCTCTTGCAATATATCTAAAACAGATGTATTTCCCCAAACCAGCCAGAAAGAAAAGTGGGAATTACAAAGTCTTCATTCCCCTTTGAAGGAAAATCTTCCTTTTGGTTATCAGGTCAACTCCAGACCTCACAGGAAAACACCTTAGCATCTAATTCATTCTCTTCTATATAGCACTTACATGTTTTCCTCTGGCATTTGCAAGGGTCTGAACATGATGCGTCTGTTACAAATATTACCAGCCCATAACTGCCCTAGATGAAGCAGGAAGAAGATTACGAGAACACCCCAGTAAACACACCAAAATTTTATGTCAGAAACGCTAGCAGCCCAAACGCCTGCCTTTGCCATCAAAAACCTCTTCAGGAGAGTCAGCTCATAGAACCAGCAGAAGAGCCTGACAATTGTATCAATACATACCAAGATTTAGGAAAAACAACAGCAGAGAGATCCGTTCACCCACCACTGCTAATAAATAAGGTATTAAATCGTTAAGATTTCAATTACAAGGGAAGAATGTGGCTAACCAAATAAAAGCAGGGAGAATTGAAATAAGTAGTAGGTTAAAGATTAATATTCTGAGTTCAGAACAAAAGGATGCTCTTTTGTGGCACTGTGCTTATGCCTCTGAATGTAAACATTGTTCCGAGAACCATTTTTTCTTTGCCCAATCTTTAAAGGGTAATAAATTAGACCTTGGACAGCCATACAAGCTGCTACTAGATGTGAATGTGAATGTGTCTGTAGAAAAGGCTGACTTTCAATCAAAGTCTATTGAAAGAATAGTTGGATTTTCTAAAGAAGCATGTTGTGCCTATTAACCAACTTACAAAAGGGGCCATTTTCTTGATTTATGTTTGGTTGCTATAGAGATCTCGCAGTACAGACTGGCAGGTGAAGCTCTCATTTAACAATCTCACAGGTTTTTCTTAGCTGTATTCAGAGGACACGGAGCTACAGTAGGTAAAATCCACTGCACAAACATACCACATCTGTCAAACTAAAGATCAGATTTAAGGCTTTCCAAGAATCTATCAGGAGTAGAGTTATTACGTCATCTTTGCCCACAAACATTTTACACCTTGAAAAATCTTATGGCAGCAAGCTGCTTCAGCTCTGTTAGGTTTTGTCACTGATCCACTTCTTATTCAGCAGGTAATTACTGGTGAGGAACCTAGCACATCACAGCACCGCAGGGTCATTGTCTATTCAGGGTTAATTTTTTTGCAAGGCATAGAACATATTCACAAGGAAGAACTTTTGTCCTGCAACAGCAACACTGATGCTAATGTGTGCAAGGGGTTATTAATATAAAAAAAAAAAAAAAATTAGAAAATCCCTTGCCATAAGCCACAAAATACTCTGGAGAGTGTGCAATGGAGTCACAAGTCATGCTGCAGTCAGAGGAAAACTTTAGTGTGTCAGTAGGTCACAGGCAATTCAAGACCTGTACTAAGAAATGCTATTTCATAAGACCAGGTCTTCTGCCTAAACTCTGATGAAATGTAGTTATAGAAATGTAGGAAACTAGAAAACTAGAATCCTGAAAGGGAGGGTGTGTGTGTGTGAAAGAATACCCAATCTGCATGGCAGCATATGCTTTAAGCCAAAATCAAACCATATCAGTATCTAGGATGTCAGCCTTTCTGTAGCTGGTTCCTGTCATTGGCAGATACAATATCAGATACAGAAGACAGAAAAATATTTTAAAAAGAAAATAAAACCAGAAATATGATTCTTACTGTATTTAACATGTTAAAAAAAAAAAAAACAAAAACAAAAAACAAAAACACCACACCAAAACCACCACGCACAAACCACAGTTATTCAAATGTGACTCCTTGATTCAACATGAAATTTCCATCGGCCTACCTTATCAGAAAGGAATCTGCATTTCACAAACTAGTGAAGTAATCTGATTAAAGTAACAAACTTTGACAGAAGGCAGTGCCTTATAGTGGCTTAATAGAGTACCGATTACTTACATTACTAGCACAGTACTATTAGAAGTTTCACATGAACAGACAGTGGGGGCCAAGTAAAACAAGAAATTAAAGTATTACTGCTCCTTCCTCCCCAGTTTTACAGAAGTAGTAAGAGGTGGTGGGGTGCTTGGGCAGGGTGAGTCCCACAGCTCCCCAGAGGGGTACACCCTATGGACTCGTTGCACCAGGATCTCTCCACACACGGCCTGTGCTCTTCCACAAGTAACTCCTGCCTCCTGCTGGGAGAAGCAGTCAGCTGGGCTGCTCTGCCCCACACAAGCCCATCACATTTGCCATGCTCACCCAGACAAAAATCAAACCGCACTCAACTCCAGTTTAAAAAGAACAAACCAACCAACCCAACCCAAGTTTTTTTCAGCTGCTGTGCAAAGTTGCTAACAGGAAGGTCTGACTGCAGTTCCCAGAACATATCTAGTGTCTGCAGAATGGAGAGGCTGTTGAGGGGACTCAAACATCTGGAGTCATCACTGGGAAAGCATGAGCATGGCACAAGATGGCTACAGGTGAACTAACTTCCATGAGCAAGGTGGCTTAATCCAGTGCTTGTCAAGGCATGTCTGTAAGAGTCATATATGGCATTAAAAGATGTGAGAAAAGAAAAGGTTATCTCTTGCTAGGGCCAATACAGCTGTCTCTCTGGAGGCAGATGACTCAGGGGTCGAGGTTGGACTGATATTGTACAGCTGAAATTAATGAAGAGGAGCTTTGCCACCGAGTTCAAGGGCAGGATAGATGTATGGGCAGGAGGAGGTCTGAAGGCACTCAGAGTCAGCCTCTCTGGCGACAATACTCCCTTTCTGCCCCCCTGTTAGAGGGGAAAGCTGCAAAAACTTGCTTCCATTTAAAAGGTGGAGAAGGAGGATAACTGCAGTAATTTTCAAAGGGTTTGTTTTAATTTCTGCTGAAAGGACAGCAAGTCTTTCATTGTTTGAACATATGGCTCTTTTGAGGAGAGGGTTCAGAGTTATTTCATTACTAGTCTTTGGGAATTTTGCTGACTATTGGGAACAAATATGGCCTTAACACCAGTGCTGTGATGAAGAGAGATGACTTCCTTGTAAAGCTCTCCTCCGTTGTTTGCATCCTAGTAATTGTTCGGCAAATGGATTCCACCTGTTGTACATCACCCAGCACATACAGATTGGACTGAAATATATCCTGGATTTATATTGTATTTGGACTAACAAAGCCAGGATTTGAATTCAAGGGGCAGCGAAGGAACTAAAAATGTTTTGCATCAGAGACTTGGAAAAAGAAATACAGGGCTTTGGCTGTGACCCTTCTGCTCAGATTATCTCCAAATACTTTATATGCAGGGACTCCTCCTAAGGAAAGCAGGAGCGATCAGATCCATTACACTCTGCTGTTGAACCCTGTCTCAGGCCTCCTCTTGACACATTTCTTTTACTTCCTGTTATGTTTTACATTAAAATCACTGGCAATATTTTGACCATCTCCTGCTTTAATTCCAAATCATGGCAGAGGCAGATTTGACCATTAAAACAGCATTACACAATATCTGTCAACCAGATTGGGCAGTAACTTATTAAATCCTGTTTTATTGAAAGTCTGCATGTCGGCATTTTGGTTTTATACCTTGCATGTGTTTTCAGTGTTGAGTTTGGCTTTTCCATGAATCTTATAAACATAAAAAGTATAAAGGCTGAAAACCTGTCCCTGCTGAAATAATAGGATTTTTGTCACTGATGTCCACAGGGTAGGATTTTGACTCAGATTACTAACAGATTTATTTTTTTTAAAAAAGAATCTTCAATTTTTGTCTCTCCAATACATACCTTTTGACTGGAGATGTTAGTAGGGACAAAAAATTTCAAGAAGAAATGCTACTAATTAAAATCACGCTCTATACAACATCCCTGTGCACATGCATGCAGAACCACACCTTCTGGAACAGCTGCTGAAAGCACATGGCATCACACAAGATCTGACACCCTGGCTGAGAGAACACCAGCATTAGAGCTACAGTATCTAAATGCCTGAGGATATGTCCAATAACCAAAAGATTCTAAACAGTGCAACAAACAACAATTAATGCAGGTCCCTTAATTGCATGAAAACATACGGCGTCTACCTTCTGCCATTCTACAGAATATATCATCTTAGATTTTGGTTTTCAATATGCATACATATGGTATGTATGTATGCAAACACAACAGGGTTGTAATACCCATGGAAAGCTGCTGCATCATGCAGTAAATGAGTTTATTGTACACATTCCCTCCCTTTTGCCTGGTAACTTTAGTCCTTTTCCATTTCAATGCAGTCAAGACCCTTTCAACAGCTGTGCACTGCATTCCATAAAAAGCAAAAGGCCATTTTCTCCCTGCTCTGTGCAGAAAGCACCAACTTTGGGAATCTGGATTCTTTGTTGTCCTGAAAGCTGAACAACAGACTTCAGCTCCACAAGCAAGCACCAAGGGCTCAGGGCACCCACCAGTTAAAATCTGAAAGTTTCAACATCAACCCTTGCAAGAGAAAAAGTTCTTAGGTCATTTCTAAAGGTGTTGTGCTGTTTAATAAGCATACCTCCTCACTTTGCAGGAAGAGGATCTTGAAAAAAAGTTACAACAAAACTTAAACCCCTTCAAAATCTTAAATAGCTTTCCTATAACCCATATGGCATATAAATGAATATAGGATGGTGTTGTATAACAAGTTTATTGGCACACAGTTGGTATGGCCAGATTACTTGTCCTTTTAGTGAGTAACCTTAGACTGTGGCCACGCTGATAAATCTTAACACACCAGCCCACTGTGTGTTATTTGTTCTTCATACATCCACCTCTCTTAAAGTATGTGAGTAGATATTTGCATATAAAATTCTCACAATGCACAAAGGATTCGATTTAAGTATTCCTTCATAAACTCACCAAAGGCATTACATTTTCCATCACAGACGAAAACTCTGGGCTTTTAAACTCACAAATGCAGTTTTACAATTGTTCAGCTGCTGTTACTGCCTGTGAAGGTTCCTGGTCTGGTAACAAAGGAAACTGGAGTCTTATGGTTATCTTCAGACCAGTACAGACGGAGGCAACAATAGTATATGCTTTCCTAAACTGACCTGCTAATGACTTGAGTCCTGCCCTTATGGGTTAGTATCCCTTGGAGTAAGAGGATATTTAGCTCTGATGCCAGTTTAACCTACCACTCATTTTAAAGAAATTGTCAAGAAATCATCCAAGTTAAAGGATTTAGAACCTAGTCTCCAAAATTAATCATTCGTGCAGTGTGTGTTTTTTTTCAGACCTATTAGCTTAGAAACATAGATGTTAGTTATGAAAAATACTTGTATTAAAACCTGAGTGGCCTTGTACTGCACACATTAGTACGGCCAGTGAAGTCTAACTTCAGCATGTGTTTTGTGCACCAAGCCAGCCACTCCTGCGTTTCTGCTGAAGCGACG
>NW_008588485.1:34804-42220 GCF_000691845.1 Merops nubicus
TACCTTAGAAGGCTGGACCAAGCACTTTGGATTAAACAGTGACTTCACCCACTCTGGATAACACTGATCTGTCCTGAGGTTATAATAAATTCACCTACACTAAATAACAATTTTGCTTTATCACAAGCATGTGCATTTTACATGTTTCTGTTGAAGATCAGAGATGGCAAATGGCACAGGATGGCTATTTCTATGATATCTTCTTGCACATCTGGAGTTTAATGATGCAGTTTTCAAAAAGGGTTGTACAGTTTGGAAAACATCCAGGTTTGAGTGCTTACTCACAAACTCAAACGTGCAGCCTCACCAAGCACTGCCAAAATACCACACTCTCAAACTTTCTTCATTATCACAGGGTAATGATATGACCATAATTCCTGGAGACTACGTTCTCTTTTTCTCTGCATACATCTGCCACTTGGCATTTTCCAAATTCTGAGCAGCACTTACTATTAGTCTACTACAAGGTTTTCCTCACACACTAATCCCCTGGGAATCTGGTATCCCAGTTCACAGAAAACCCTATTCATGCACACATGGAGAACAAGAATCCAATGTACCATTTTGCAGAAACATCAACAATAAGAATTAAAGCTATAATAAAACTGCACATTTATTTAAGTTTTTTGGCACAATTCCCAACCAGATAAAGCCATCATTTATGCCAGCCTGAAATATTCTGAAAAAAAGTTTGCTGAAGTCTGCTCCTAAATCACTGCAATGCCTTAGAAAATGTTCTCTCTTTCCAGTCCCCCACAAATGGAACAAAACAGGTTTGGTGTAAAGCTGATGCATTTTAAGCATTAACTTATAGGCAAATTCTGCTCTGCACATCCAAGTGTTACTGCCTTGGGAGATTACAAACCTCCAGAGGCAACATTTGCATTCTGCAGCA
Organism: Merops nubicus; assembly: GCF_000691845.1. Lineage (NCBI taxonomy): Eukaryota > Metazoa > Chordata > Aves > Coraciiformes > Meropidae > Merops > Merops nubicus. The sequence continues at coordinate 35,700 of NW_008588485.1, forward strand.
TGTGGCAAAAAATAATAGATGTAGTACCCTACTCAGCAATGTGTAAATCTACCTGCCATCATATTTATCACATATATGTATTTAAGTGTTCAGGAGTCAAGCCTTTCTTGAAGATTTTACAACAATTTCCTCATCCCTCAAAATATTTTCAAACTTAAAGCCTTAAGCATCTCTGAACCCAAATTCAATGACTCCTAGAAAGTTCATTTTAAAAAACGACTTGCGACTACAAATGAAAAGCACACTACATACCAACTGCCCTATGCCAGCACGCACGATGCATACTAACAAATCATGATATTCAAGGATATCAATGCTAGTTCTTTGACAACTCTGGTCACTTGCACACACTCTGTGCAGGCAGCTATGTTATCCCAGCAGGTGAGATGAAGGTTAGACCAGAGGGCCCCAGGCTTTCCAGCTGTATAGACTTCATGTTCCTATACCAACCAAGGAAACATCTCCTTATCTCCCAACAGATGGGCAACATTTATGCTCACTGCCCTGCTTGCTCCTACCGGCCACTACCATCTAGTCCAGCCAGCGTAGGAGTGAGTGTACCCTGGGCTCACTGGGGCTGTCCAGCACCATGACCTCAGGTGCTGAGCATGGATGAGAACACACCTGGGCACCCCAACAGTACCACAGACAACAAAAACTTGCAACCTGTTACTCAAAGCCACCACCAGCCAAAGGTCTGCAGGCAGCACTTCCGAAAATATGCCCAGGCAGGTGGCCCATGTCTCTTGGTGTGAGGCTGGAGGTCCCCAAGGCAGTCAGTGACCCTTACACCAGCAGCTCCAACTGGGGGAGGTGGCAGGGCACGACCCGTGCCAGTACGTATGCTCCCCTGGATCCAGGTGCACTGTTAATAAAACTGTCTTTCCCACAGAGCTTGCAGAATAATACATGTTATATTCTAATGAAGTAATTATTAAAATAGGTAATTATTGAAATAACCACATCAACTCCCAGTCATTAAAATCCTCCTAAACAGAACGGCATGATGGCTTAGGCTATTAGAAAGCTTGGCAGCCACCCAACGCCTACAATAGCTTCTAATTAATTGATCTCACCTCTAATCTGCTATTGTTAGCCTAGTGCTGATCATTTGTTTGGCCTACAGATCCTATTGCCCCTTTCATTTGATTGTATTTGTTACTGTACCCTCTCTATCTCTTTCAATTAAGCACAGGTTAAGTGGTTCAACCGCAAGAGAATAGGAGATAATGGCACCAATCAAAGTAATCTCTTTAATTTGCTAAATGGATTACAGGGAAACCCCAGCCAAAGTGAAGTCATAGCTGGTGGCCTTCACTTGAACTATACACAAAGAGTATCTAATTATTAACCCACCACATGCCAAACTTTACAGATATCCAATAAAACACCGCAGCATTTGGGCACCAGCGGAGTTGCTCTTATTACAGAGCTTACCACTGTAAAATTACTTTGACTGCAAAATCTTTATATTGGTGTCTTTACAAGTGTGCCATATGCCCTACTTTCAAGCGCAACATATCTAGATATAACAATCAAAACACGGCACTGCATACCAGTCAAGAGAGTGGATTTATAATCTCTTTAAGGACGTGCCCGTGGTAGGGTTCATTTTTCATATTTGTACTATAAATGCAAATTCAGCTTTGCAGTCAGTATTGCTTTTGCTGACTGTAGAAGTTTCAATAGTAAACAAGCTTTGTCCTTAAACTAGCAAGTGGTTTTCTTCCCCCTTTCGTCTTTCTTCTGAAGTGTTTTTGAGCAATCTGTCTGGCAAGAGAGCTTCACGACCAGTACTTTGGCTGAGCATATCCTTGGCTAATCAGTCAGGCAGTGAATTCAAGAATGTGAGCTGCATGAGACGGAGGGTCATTTCCTTGCAATGACAGGGAGCATGGGGCCTCAGAAAGAAAAAAAAGGCAGGAGGGGACAACAGAATTTCATGTAGATGGAAGCTCAGGTTGTTGGAAAGACAGAACCTCCTAGGAGCAACTGGATCTCCCTGCCTTTTCAGAATAAAATGATTTTAATAGTGACAAAACAGAGATTACCAAGTATAAATCTATTGTTCCTGGCAGAATTCAACTTGCATGAGATGAAGAAACAGTAACACAGAACATGGTATCATTTTGCACTTCCATTTCTGCTTTTGGTTGGTTGACTTCAACAGAATAATTGCATTAGACTCAAGCAGAACATCTAAGCGAAATCTCCATTTTAAGTTAAATGAAAGTGAGGTATATTGAGAAAGAATAATCTATATTCCAAACTGGATGATTTAAGATACTACAAAAAGTCCATAAAAATGGAACAGGACTCCTACTTTCCAGATCTGACACTGAGCCCACAAGAGAGCACTTCTAACATCAGCTAAAGTTGTCTTGTAAGGTCAAGAGCTAGTTTCGATTTCTGACTTAGCTTTTTGCATCCGTACTTGTTGAGGCACCAAAGCTTTTGCGCTGGGATTGTCAGCTTTTCACAGTCACTTTTGCAATGCTTGTGGTTCCAGGTCGTTTCCATGCAATACAGGCAGGAATAAAGTGTATATACGTCTCCAAATTTCCCGTAACACTGCTAACACGGACTGCCTCTGTTCCAAGAAGATGTCAGCTTTATATTTCATAACATGTTTTTGTTTGCATGGTAACTGGCCAGTAACTTGGCATTCTTCGGCCGTTGTGTGTTTCAACACCAGTTCAGCACTAACCACTTAAAGCCGAGGACATACTTCCTGCATTATTGAATAAGCAACTCCACACACACCCTATAACCATCAGCAAAATCTGTCCAACAACTGCTTGTACAGCAGGTATGGTTCCACAGGAACATCACTGAGCTCAGGCTGGTCACCCACAGTCATAAAGAAGCACATGCAATCTTCCTACCAAACCAGTTGTATAGGAAATTTCTTACTCTGAAAAAGTCATGCATTTTGTAAAGAAAAAAAAAAAAAAAAAAAAAGTACTTTATGGGGGCTCTTTGGGGAACAGGGTGAGGTGCCCTTTTATATTCCACTCCCTAGACCTTCACCTATACATAGTCCTTCTTGCTATGTCCTAGCCTGATGCACCTGGGACATCTCCATGGGCTGACTCCATGCATCCAGAGAGTGAAACCTGGGACTGTTCTCCCTGCAGTGAGGGACCTGGGTCAGAGCAGGGACCCTGCAGCACCAGCAGGGACTGGGAACCAGGCAGGGGAAGGGATCCTTCAGCCACCCTAAGGGTGGTTATCTGCCATATATACTTGTCCTCCTCTTTTACATACAGAATGCAGAGACCAAAAAGCTCTGGAGTGTGACCCATACCCATCTTTACCTCCAACAAGCCTGCTTATGGAGATGCACTTTCTGCCCACAGTGATCCACTGTCCCTGTCTCTGCACACCTGACTTTAAAATACATGACTGGCTGACACCTTCAAGCATGGGGGAAATCAAATGTCTAAATTTCCAAACACCTTTGCCATTTGAGAGCACACATAAGGCTATATTCTGCTTTCCAGCTGTCACAGCTCTAACAGCCTTAATGGATTTAGCAGCAGAGATAGAAATGGTCTTCCAGACTTTACCTTGAAAAAAATCAATATTTTTGTATTTTAAATTATTCTGTTTTTCAGGTTATTCATAAAGATTAAACTGGGCAAAAGGGAAGGTGGAAGCTTACTCAGTAGAGTCATCGGGTTGGACGCTATTCAGAAAGCACAAGGTTTGGGGATCTGCGGCGCTGATTTAGCCCGTTCACAAAGCCAGGGGTCAACCCACAGCTCTGCTTCTCTGGAATGCAGAAATATTTATTCACATCTGGAAATGGCTCATCTGCACGGGAAGTTTTCTAATATTTTCTCTTCTGATACAAAAGCTACCAAGCAGTTGTTTTTTTCATTGTTGTTCTATTTATCCAGCAGTCTTTGCCTCCACTTATATACCTACCTTAAACGAGCAAGTCATGCCTGTTACAAAGTAAATCAAAACACTTTGAAATCTGCCAAGGTTGGCACAAATAATACAAATTGGCCCATAAATATTGAGGCCCTAGTAATCCTCCCTCAACAAGAGAGGCAAATAAGACACCAGGCAAGGCCCTCCCCCTTTAATTCAGCTGAACTATTGCTATTAGCATGGAGCACCCCAGTATACGCGAGCCCCTGGCTCGAGTGACAGTTTTCAACACCACCTTAATTAAACCTGCTCCAAGCAAATTTAATCAGCACGGTGAACAAAATGGCTTCTGAAAGCAGGGAGCAGTTTACATTAGCGTTTCCATCACGACTGTCAACAGTGCTGTAAAAACATTTTGCTAAGCATCAGTGGGGATTTCTGGTTTAAAAAAAAAATAAAAATTCCTACTGCAACTATGTGAACAAGCCACTTTAGAAAGATCTTGAATTGAGTGAACACAAGGAAGATACCCTGCAGCCTGTCCCTTCAAGTCCCAAGGGGGACTTCTCTGAGCATCTGAAATCCTCCCCTATGTTTACTGTCAGTGGTAATTTCCCAGGACTTAAATTTGGTCACAGACAAATCTATTCCTCTTTTTCTTCTTCTTAGGTGTCTGCTTGTGGTCAGGATGGAATATAGATTGCTGGGCCAGATGGACCCTCGGTCTGAGCCGGCACAGACTTTCTTACACTCTCATATTGCAATATGTTTTCCACACTATCCTGTCACAGGCAGTGCAGAAAGTATTTGCTCGCTCTTTCTCCTGGCTGTATGAAGTCTATTACTTAGGTAATTACTTTAGGAACTGTACCAAGTAAATGTCTTCCTCCTCTCTCTATTGATGCGAGACAAGGTTCAAGACTGACGACAATTCTATAGCCTTGATATACAAGCAATGTAAATCTCTCTGATGGATATTTTGCATGAGCTCCAAAGCAGCCCCAAAAAAAGACAACTGTCTTTAAGCCCTTCCTTCCCTAAACCCCAAGTATTGTGGAAGCAAATGAGAAGAAGTTCCTTCACTGAGCAAGCTAAGATAGTGCTGTTAGGCAAAGCCCCAGTCTAGATTTTCTATCCATTTCTGTACCTAGCATCACAGGCAGATCTGCTCAAGAGCTGCCCTCCCACTGCCACACCACCAGCCATAAGGTGTGCTGGGCAAAAGGCGCAGGGTTCCCCCTCATAACCCACTTGTCATCTAAAAATAGCTGGTGCTGGAAACAAGGACAGGGGGATGAAGAGAAGGAGATGTAGGAAGAACATTTTCACTGGAAGTGTTGTCAGGCATTGGAACATGCTGCCCACAGAGGTGGTTGAGTCACCATGCCTGCATATGTTTAAAAGCCGTGTAGATGTGGTGCTTGGGGATATGACTCACAGGTGGATTTGGTAGAGAAAAGTTAATGGTTTGACTCTATGATTTAGAGGTCTTTTCCAACCAAAGTGATTCTATGATTCTAGGGCAGTGGTACAAACTTGTGATCTCGCACTCATGGGGACCATTAGGAGAACAAGGACACCAATCTCTTACGAGGCTGGAGTCAAAGCACTCTCTTCATGAACCACATCGTTGGAGCTGATACACATTTCCAGCATATCACTGTAGGAGTTTGCTGCCACGCACCCTTTTAAAATGGATGTTTGTAGTGAGTACAGTTGCCTTTTCTGAGTAGGGACTCATCTTCTGCAGTCACTCAAGATACAGACCTCTTTAAATGCAGTGTTAGAGACAACATCAAAAGGCACAGTCACATCCAGGTATTAGTCTCATCTCAAACAGTGTAGCTCACACAAAGATGAACATACATTAAGTTCACTGTAAGAAAGGCCCTCTGCAAGGACCGTTTTTAGCAGCCTTGCTTTTAGCAACAGGAAATTTGTTGATTTTAGCAACAGTACATTTGTAAAAAAGTAAAAAAGAAAAAAAATTAAATTTCTGTGGATAAGACAAATATCCCATTTCTGTCAATAAGCATAGACTTCTTAGGCTCTAGACCAATTCCTATGCTTTTTCATCAATGAATATGTAAACATTTAATACAACATCAGTAGGAGATAAACACACACACAAAAAATCCTCATGTCTGGAGCACTCAGACAGAAAACTGCTAAAAATCCCTTATTTAGACTTAGGCCTATGATGAGCCAGGTTACTACTGCAACCACAAAGTTATGAGGAATGCAGGAGAAAGTCTCAACCTTTGGTGCCCTTCCTACTAGCCCTCTAATAAATATGTGAAAAATACCTCCTTCTTGAGGGGTGTAGCCTTCTCTCCTAACATTCAATTTTAATCTGCAGAGGAAAATCATCTCCTTACCGCAGAAAAAAAATACACTATTTTTTTTTTTCTCCGAGTGAAAGCATTCTCTAAATATAACCCAAATTATCAAGAAATTTTGCTTCAACCAAAACTTAATTTTTCAGCAAATCAACCCTTGGCAATTTGCAGTCATCTTAATGCCACTACACCGTCTGAAGGACTCGTTGCACATATAAATATATATGCTAGAAAACAGCAAATACAGGGCAGTTTGAACCTGTGGGAGTGTTTACACTCATGATTTACAGAAAAGCATTCCTG
>NW_008588485.1:42251-82343 GCF_000691845.1 Merops nubicus
ACAGCTCTCTGGGCTGCCTGGTTTGTCTTGAAGTGAAGCAGCAAGTAGTGCTAGCTAAGGAAATACTATCACTCAAAGATACCAATAGCCATGGAAAGAAGACACCACACAACAACACAGATCTCTTATAATTGTACAGTAGAAAAATACCTCTCTTCAAAACTGTTAAAGAAAAATCAGAATTGCCCAATAAAATACATTGTACTGCTCAAGAGAGAAAAAAACAAACACTAAATCTTTTATGGCTTCAGGAGAGCACATAATAGAACTTAAAAAAAAATAGCTAAACAATTTCAATTCTCAGGCTTTAAATACACTATTCACATGATTTGCTATGCAAAATTTAAATCCACCAGTCTTTCAATCATTCCCTGCTTTAATAAGCTATACTATCCTAGCAAAGTAAGTTCGAACAGTAGAAAACCAGAAAGTGCATGGTATCAATTAGATACTAGCTGAAAGTACAGATGAATATTAAAATCTAAAAAGAATCAAGAAGTTAAGACTTTAGAAAAATATTCAAACGAAATACCTATGAGTACAATCTTTTAGAAAAAATAATGTGTTAACCCAAGTACATATGGAAGCATCTAAAATTACAAGCTCTTATTCCAACTCCTGGTTATTCAGTAGCTAATCTGCACTGGAAGAAGGTAACTAAATACAAATGAATTGTAAAGAAAAACACCCAGTATTTGCTTGAATATTTAACAGCTGGAACAGCTGGACTGGATTACTGAACAATGAAATTCAGTGGGCAGTCAGGTAGCGAGGAGTTCTCTGAACAAAGCCATAACAGAAGGAAATAAAATAATAAGTATTTATAACAATAATTTTTTTCTCCTTCTTAACCGGCTATTAAATCTCACACTGAATGTCCTATTTCACAAAAACAAATCCATCAAACCCACGTTCCTAGAAGCCAGTTTCTTTAAACCTGCTTTTTAAAGGTAAATGGCTTCTTAATTTCATTTTACAGTGACAAGATAAAATGGGATTTCTTTTTTTTTTTTTTTTTTTAATTGTAATTGAATATGTTAGATTCCCTGTGCTGGAAGGATGCTAAAGTTTCTGTATGCATCTATTTATTTATTTAAAAGTATACGAAACCTCGGGAACTTTTTCAATCACCCTTTATCTCCATTGGCTGCCATCACTGTAAGCAAGAGGCTTATCTGGGATATGGACCCAGCACACTTTTACTGAAGTGCTGGGAACCTGCTCTGACGCTCTCCGCAGTACATGGCAGTGCAGCACGAGCACAGGCCTGGGCCAGCGCCCTGGGGACACGGGGCTCCGATATGCAAAGGTGCCTCTGGACGAGGAGTTGGCTCAGCGGTGGGGAGTACTGGGAACAACAGGGAGAACCATCTTTCATCTTTCTGTTTCTGGTCCCAACAAGCTCATGGATCATCTCCCCATCAGATAACAGCAAGTGAGATCCATTCCACATAATTTAGACTGACTCTCTTGCGTGAGAATATTACACACAAGTATTATCTTCTAACTCTTGCTTAAACACTAGCTGCCTAATGGCAATTCCATTTGCAAACTCTGAAAAGTGTCTTTTTCTTTCCAGCGCTTGAGATGGAACTTGATCACTTAAAAAGGGCTGCACTACTTGTGTCTAAAATATATGTAAAGCTAGGAAATGTGGGTCCCACCTGTTCTCTCCTCTTGGCTTGACTTGGATTCTCTTCTGACCCTCAGTGCCACCTTTTCCTGACCCTCTTGCTTCTGTGAGATTGTCTGAACAGCCCTTCCACCTCCAACTTCTTCCTCCATCTGCTGTCTCCCTGATTCACCGAAATGTTTGCTATTTTTAGTGGCTCTTCTCTTTCTCATTGCAACTGCCAGGTGCTCCAACACTAGGACCATGAGTACAAGGTAAATATCCTGACAGACTGATCACCAATCAATCAACGAGAAAAACCAAGTACAACCCCAACAAACATTTCTTCGAAGAAGCCAACACTTCATCACGATGACTGAAATCTTGGAAAACAAAGTGATATGGAAGACACTGTCGAGTTCAGGAGGCTGATGCCATGGTAAAAAGAACACCATCAGAGTTACTCCAGCTCCTCAGGTAGAATTCCTTTATGTTCAGGCATTGACTTGCCTTGCCAAATATTTCTAATGTGATTTACATACCTCAGAAAAGATCCCAAACTTTGCAAGTTAAGCCAAACCACAAGCCCAGCCAAAGCCTCCACCTGCACAAAATGTTTATTTTTAGCAGCTGCAGACTCTGGGGAGCCCAGGGACAAATCTGACCTGCAGCTGCTCATCATTGCCAATGCTGTGTCAATAAACAGCAGGCTGGCAGCAATAACATTAAACATAGCACTATCTGATTTATTCAGTGAGTTCCTAATCAGAAAGGAAACAAGCACTGGCACATGCTGAAAACCCAGATTTGAAGGAGACTCCTGTTCCTCCATTTGAGAAAGACCTGGCTCACACAGCTGTAGTGGCAATTTTCTTGTTGGCCAACTCCATCCAGGCCCATTCTTGGATTAAGTTGTTTGTTTACTATTTTGCAAAGGAAGCAGGTGCTTAACAACAGCTATCTCATTACAGATTTTTCACTCCACAGAGCTCTCTCTTTACTCCAGCCTCGGACACACTGAAACACTCTGGGGGCTGGTGAGATGCTGTGTCTGAATAGCACGTGCAGATGAAGAGCTGAGCATGGCCTGAGCTTGGGGGGCTTTCTGCTCCTGACAGCGATGCCAAAGGAGGGGGTGAGGAACAAGCAGTTCTGGGGAACTGAGAAGCACACAGCATCCCTCTCTGCCCATCTTGGCCATGCCATGGCCTGGGGAGATCTCTGCTATGGTAGGGCAAAGCAGGAGGGAGGGGACAGCATGCCTCCCTGGGAACACAGCAGCAACAAGGGAGGACGGAAAAGACAGCTAGTGGAAGAGCCTGCGTGTTTGGGTCTGGGGCAAAGGGGTGAGGGAAGACCAGACCCCACACTCTGACCCGTTCCGTTTCTGTACAGCTGAGATGCCCTCAGCAAGCAGTAGTCTTTCCTCAGGCCGGAGATCAGGAGACACAAATGCACATGGAAACAAGACCTCGGGTCGAGCCCATCTCGCAGGCAGGATCCTGCACGACACCCAAAGGCAGGGGAGCTGTCCTGCCCTCCCCAGGCCCCGCGGGGCCGGAGAGCCTCCTATCGATTGCGCGCGCTGAGTCAGCCGCCGCAGCGCTCCCGCCAGCCCAGCTCTCGGGGAGCGTCACCTCCCGTTCCTGGAGCAGAGTGTGATGGAGAGGTGAAATATTTGATTTCAGGTAATGGAGAGGTTGTAAGCCACTCTTTTTTTTTTTTTTTTCCAACATCCTTGCCAGATTATTCACAGCTAAATTTAAATGGTGAATAGTTTCACAAGTGGAACAAACACGAGGCGAGGCTGCATGCCACCTCGTCACCTTGGCTGTACTGGCTAACTTGTTTTTCTCTAAATTCTGCTGTGCTGACTGGCGATAAACGTGCAGCCCCAGCAGTATGCAACTAGTGGGGAGGTACCTTTTGTGTCACTGGTGTTGGATGGGCACTTGCCCAAATGCCAAGGGGACTTGCAGTCTGAGGGTTAAATGCCAGCCTTCCTGCTGGCTGAGAAAAACTTCACTGCACGGAGAGTAGGGATGACACACGCAACCTCCACATAACCTGACCCCTCTGGGCACATACTTTCAACAGACAGCTGAAAAAAAAAAATAAAAGCTCTTTATCTGATAGACAAGTTATTATATACCAAAAGAAAGGAAACATCAGAGACAAAATCCTGAACAGTGCTGACTACCCACAAATCCCATTAAAAAAAAAAAAAAAAAAGAAAAGCCAAGAGAACAATGATACTCTTCACCCTAAATCCTGGATTTATACATGTGTTGTAATTAAAAGTGAATTGAATTTCAAAGCCGTGTGGAATAAAAGGGCAGCTCAAGAAATAGAGTGGTGTGTATGTGTATATATATCTATATAAAGCCAGAGCTGTATATAAATATCAGTAATATTCACACCTATTCTGCTTAATGCCAGCAAAACATAACCACCACCAACAGGTGAATACCATGCTACACAATACTAAGTTTTTGTAAATTTGGTAAAGAAATGGTTTTTCAGAGGAAACATAAGATAGCAATAGCCTGGCAGGGGGAAAAAGCATTTCTCCTTCAACTGCTAACTCCAAGAGGAAATTGGGAGGAGTCTTTCCTAGAAAACATGGAAGCTTTTTCAAGTCCACCGTTATATTTTGTTTTCCAAACACTTGATAGAGGTATTTTTAGCCACCAGATCACAAATCTGATTTTGGCCACCACTGGTAGGAGCTTATGAAATAATCAGTATGTTTTATCATGCTTTCTTTGAAGGATTAGAGGAAGGAGAAGTGGCAAGAAGAGAGTCGCTGGCTGAACATGGGGGGAAAGGTTTTCAAGGAGAGGGCCAGGGAGGCAGCTGAGTAGGTCACCCAGAAGCAGCAATGAACCTAAAAGGGCCAGACTGGAAAAAAATGGGAGGAACCCAGGCTGATCTCAGAGCTGCCCTCCTGGCGTCCTGTCCCACCCATAACAGGGGGTGATGCCAAGTCCTGCATGGGGCCAGCAGCCCTGGAGCAGAGCTCGGGACACCTGGGTTTCGTTTCCAGCTCTGCCACAAATTCCACACGTTACCCTGGGCAGGGAAACCTAATCCCCACGCTTCCCTTCTCCATTACCTCCGCTCTTCCTGTTTGTCCGTCTCCTCCGATTAAATGTTGAACTCTAAGAGCAGGGGCTCTGTGCTCATATGGTATTTCAAGCAGTGTGGCTTGATAGGATTTGGCACATTCATGTGCAGTGAAATAAATCAATCAATAGTCAGAAGAGTTACGTTACAGCATAGCGTCGGCAGAGACATCTACTACAGGGTCTACCTTTAGTTTCTGATTAGTTTCCAGGAATCTTAAGGAGAATTTTGCTTAGGTACTTAATGAAAGATTAGGGCCAAATCTGTAATAAACATGAAAATGAACTTCTGCCACACAATGAACAGTTGTTATTGTCCCACTCCTAGTAAAAGTTTATTACGTATAAAAGCCTTCTGGAGGTAGGGGTAGCTATTAAAATGCCTACGCACCTAATTCTGGTTTCACTGCTGCACAAAGCAGTGGGCTCACAAATCCCTCTGCAAGACTGCAAAAATAAATGTCAGTTGTTTACTGACAAAAAAAGAAATGGGAAACATAGGAGTTTATTTATGCACTGGAACAACTGCTCCTGTTTGTTTCAGCAGAGCTACTGTACACTGAGGATGAACTTCGCTTGCTGCCTTTTTTGGCTGTCAGTGGCTCATCAACACCACACTGCACCTTACCTGACTGCCCACTGCTGAGCCCTACCCTTGGGTCCTTCTAAATAACCATAGGCATCATTTCAGTGTAAACCCTCCACCACTCCATCGGCAGGGGAGACAGAGGTGGCAGGAAACCTGCTGGAATTGACAGTGAAAAATGTTCCCGCTCCGAACAGCAAAGCCATAGACTCTCTTAAACTCGCTGTTACAGCATCTATATTTTAATTTTAATGGCGAATCTTATGGAACAGACATGTTGGAAGAGCAATAAATAATAAGTTATTGTACCCTATCTTTCATTTCTGAATAGTTAAGGAGATTAATGTACTTGTCTGCATTACCACTCTGAGCCATAGTGAAATGAAGCCCCAGGCAGAGTACCTTCTCCTGTGCTGCTGAGGTGCCAAACCATGGGCATGCTTTCCCATGTGCCTCCACAAGACATGCTTCTTGTTTGGCTTGTCTTCTCCAAATGAAAGGTATATCAATAAATAAGTTTAATTAGCACATTATAATAGTCATTATTGGGCTTTAGACATAATAGAGGAAATCAAACAACTTCAAAAGAGATTTCCTCAATTAACACAAGTCTTTATAATGGCACTGGAATAAGACCATATCACAGATCTAAATAGCCTAGACTGCAATTTTTCTCTGGATTGTATTGGCATGTTCCTGACAGCCATACTGTCATTAGCGGGATCTGTCTGCACTTCCATGATATCCCTAATCCTCTGTTTTGAACACTTAATAACTACAGTGGCTGGAAATCTGTGCACCATGCTTCAGAGGTCATTCCAGTAACAAGGACAGAGCAGCTGTATCCTACTGGGCTGTAGCCTACTGTGGTTCCTGTTCCAACTCCAATTTCTTAGCATCTTCCCTATGGAAATGACAGGAGACCTGGCTTTGTCATGGAGAGACATGGCTTTGTCATAGAGTTACCCACAGCTGCAGACCCTGAAACACAGTTCATTAGTACTGAGCAAACATAATCCTGGTTTAGGGACTTCCCCTTGTGCCTACCATTGAACCAGCAGCCCTGCCTGGCCACATAGTACATACATGTATAGCACTGAGAACAACTCACAAATTAAGGAAATTCATCACAAAATAAAAGCTAAAACAAACAACCAAAAAAAAAAAAAACCCAACCAAAAACACCACCACATAAAAATCTCTACTAGAATATTTTACAAAAGAAACATCAACAAAGTTGCTCTTCAGAGCAGTCACCTCCACTGGGCCTCAAACCAAGTCCCAGGACAAAAACTCCTAACAAAACCACAAAGCAGAGTTTTACTTCTGGCAAAAAAACACTGGGATTTTCCTTTAAAAGACAAACAAAATCACCTTCACATGACCAAGAGGCTGCAAGCCTTTCTCCTTAGGATACCAGCTGAAAACCAGTCAATAAAAAATTCTCACATCTTCAGTTTGTCTTTTTTTGTGCAAGAAAACCTTCCTGGCAAAAAGGCGGGGGGGGGAGCTTTATTGCAGTCTTCAACACCCATGACCTCATCCATAAGCAAAGGCAGAAGTCTGCAATGACAGCAATTCTGTGCAACACACTGGTTCCTCTTAATATATGAATCAAATGCCTAATGCCAGTGGTCACTAGGAGTTGTGTTCAGCAAAAAAGCAGACAGCTCTACTAGCTGTTACTTTTCAACATACATCGATATCTATGAAAATAGATGGTGTAACTGTAAAAGAACAACAGGCATCTTTCATCTTAAATAAATGTTAATTACGATGCTCATAGAATTTATTTTTTGGTAATTTTACAAAGAACCTAAGCAACTGTGAACTCAGTTCAAACCTGAAAAAAAAAATCAAACCGTTCTTTGAAGGTTTCTGTGAAATTCTACCACACATGCACAGAAAAAATAACCTTGTCAGTACAAAATGCCTTAAAGGAATCTCCCATCAAAACCCCAGTGAGGATGTAGCCTGTCGACTGAAAAGAAGAGATCAGTGCAGTCTCTGGAGACAGTATCAAAGGCAGAGACTCTAAGCAACAGCAGATTTAGCAGATCTCTCACTTCCATCTCTTCACTCCAGGACGCCAGCCATCTCAAGAGACTAGCTCACATCAAACAGAGGCAATGATCGGGCGACAGGCTCAAAATTAAGCTTACATGGTTTCACAAAAGACCAGGGTGTTTTTTGAGAGATAAACACACAACTGGATTTTGAACAAGGAGCACAATGAACACTGACAGCATCCTGCTCGTCTTCATCAGCACCTTTGATGGGAGCAACAGCAAAGCCATACACACGGTGCTGAGGATGCTCACCGGCACCAAATGATTCCTGCTTACATCAACACCCTCACCTATTATTTCTCCAGGTAAATATGCAAACCAAGAGGGTTTGATTTTTATAAAAAGACTGAAGAAAATACAAATTCAAGACACACTGCTGAGAAAGACCTGGATGGCCGGACAGAAAGCGCTACGGAGTTTGGGGCAGCAAAGAAAGAGATGCCCAATGCTAAAATAGGGAGCTGCAGTTCCTTCTGAACATGGACCATGCCATAACAGCAACTTGGACCTCATGGGAAATGTAGATTCCTGACAACATGAAAAAAAAAAATCTCCTAATTCTAAAAGGCACTCTACATGCCATCCTTCGGCAGTCAGTAAAATTTAAATCTTTACAGTTAAAGAGTAGTGGTTTTAAACATTTACTCAAAATACGACTTCGTTTTAAGGCAAAACTTACTCTCACACAGTGCAGAGCTGCTGTGCTCCAGCAATTGAAAATTCGTTGGTTGGTTTTTTTTTGTTTGTTTTCTTTCTGTACGACTAGCAGCGTTGTCCTAGCTCTACGTCACAACCAGCAGCACATACTTCCCAAGATAAAAATGCTAACTTTCCTCTTCCATGACTGCATGATGCACACTGATCAAACATCTGTTCTCTAAAACTGGAAATGTTATTCTGAATCAGGAAATCATAAAGGTTTTGATTTGTCCTGGCATTTGTTTGCAGCTTGCCCCTCCAAAAAAAATGATACAGGAAGAACCAAAATGTACCATACTTACACTGTACATGAAGATAAGGTCTATCAAAAGTCCCTTCACTTGTGATAGATAACCTTACACAGCAGGAACAAATACATAAATAGCAATACTCTGAAACCACCTACTATTCACATATTCAAATCCCTGTAATTCAGATACGTTTACACTGTCTGGAATAGCACAGAATGAAAATAGCAGTAGATCCCATCACAACCCCACTGGGAAATTCTGAGTCTGCTGCTGGAGAGTTGTTCTGCGTCACTGGGCAGTGCTCAGCAATGCTTCCTCCCATGCAGGGGAAGTGCTACCTTATTGACTAGAATCTGGAGCCAGAAAAGACAAAAGCAAAAAGGAAAAAAGTAAATAAAAAATAAAGAAAATCATTTCCTTCGTGAGACCATAAATCTAGCACTGCTGGCAGAACCTGATGTAGCTCCCAACTTCTCTCCCAGTGAGAAATCCCCCACAAGCAAGAACAGCACTGTTTTTAAAATATAAACCTCTCTCTCTGTCAGTTCCCCAGCTTGTAACATGGAGACAATTGTAGCTGTCACTGTGCTGAAGTCTCCTGAAAACAAAAACATATGTATTTGTCCCACAAACATCTCCAGAAAAGTCAGTATTATCTCAGAGAAAGTTTTCAATAACATGCAATAAATACTCTTAATCTATGACACAGTGAGTTAATGCCTGATTATTCACTGTGCTCAGAAATATTTTTTATCATTCTTTCAATTCCTGGCTTTTCAAACACACCTCTTTTTCTCCATTATTTCCTCTAGGCAAAAATACTCCCCACGTAAAGTAGAAATATGACATCAAATAGAAACCAAAATAGCAGGGAGTGCTGGTGTACAGAGCAGTCATTGTGCTAGCTGCACTAGCCTGATGCAAAAACTGCCCCAAAGTCCTGTGGTAATACAAGTATAAAATCCTAGCACAGACAAAGATACATGCCGAGGCACGATATATATTAATGCCTACTACTGAGTTACATCAAGGCTGAATTCTCCCCCAGAGTCCATGACTGATTAATTCCTGTAACTTTGGTACCTGAAAGACAGGAGATTTTTCTTGGTAGTAAAGAGCCTTATAAGATACACTTAAACAGATTATGTTGATACCTTTCATGATGTAACCTTAATGATAATTTAATTGAAAAAGTGCTTTAAGCCATAGTAGCAGAGACGACAGGATATCCTTTTTTCACTTTGACAATTATAGGCCAGTTCAGAACTGCTCTCAAAATAATGAGGACGACAAGTTTCCAATCAACTTAAAAGAATGTGTCAAATTCTGCATTCGTTCTCCTCAAGCCAATTACAGAAGCGTCCTGGCATCAAAGCCCACAGATTTTCTTATATCTGTTCCCAGATCTTTCCTTTTGCATCACAGAAATCACTCTACGTTTATCCATGTGGAAAAATGCTCATTACTCTTATCACCTTACATGTACTATATTTGCTATTTGCTCCTTGAAGCAAATAGCTTTCTAGCAATTGCGAAGCCTGTGGGCAAGCCTACATGACTTTTATCTGTTGGTCTTTATGCTTTCTCCAATCCTGTATCTTTTAATGCTTCACATACATTTTTTGAGATGCCATCAGTTCGGTAAGATTGAGACCATCATGCCAACAATGAACGTATGGATCGTTATCAGCATGTGATTTGGTACCACCACAGGTACACTGCTTCTAGAGACAGGGTAAAATATATACTTTTTTTCTTTTTTATATTATCATTTTTCTTTCCACGGCTATACTGCTGCTTTACATACTTCTCACAGACAGCCTGCAAGGTGTGCATGAACCAGGACACGTACTAAAACTGCTTCCGCAGGCACGGTGCAGCAGGACGCAAAAGGACTTTGTCCACCACCCCATCCTGTTTCCCAGGCTTGGTGGTGAAGTTGCAGACAGCTGAAAAAAAGCTGACTTTCTGCCAGTATTTTAAGAGGGCAAGCAGAATGAGCTAAGTATTTATAGAGAGCTGATATTGATTTCAGGCAAAATAACATAAAAGCTGTTACAAACAATCAGAACCAAGGGGTGGTAGCCCAACTAATAGAAATCAACAGAGTATTATGGAAAAGAGGTCTTATCATGTAAGTTTGGTATCGTTACGAGCAATATGTATAATTATTATTGGGGAAATTATACACTCAGACTAGTGTGAGGCATTTGAGCTAGTTTTACATGACACTGCAATTAAAAATTATCAGTGGACATAATCAATGAGGAAGAAAATAGATTTAAAAATTGCTGATCTATCCCAAAAAGTAATTGTAGACAGGAAACTAGCAGCAATTACAGACATTTCTAAGGCAGTTTTATACGGACTTGGTCTCAATCCAATGTTGTTCAAACTGTCAGTAACTGGGGGATAAAATGAGTAACACAGATGATATAACCAACAAAGATTTCTGAAAGAATCAGAAAGTTCCAGAATGTAAACCACAGTAAGTGTTAAAATAGGCTCAACCTCAAATAACCAGCCTCCCAGTATCACCTCTTTCCAAGGTCACAGATGTACAAACAAAAATATGTATGTCACCCACAAGGGACAGAGGATGCACTTGAAAAGCTGTGACTCAAAGGAATTTACAGTCACGGTAGCTGACCAGTTCAACATACAACTACCACACAATCCAGTCACAGAGAAAACCACCTTTCACATACAGAAACTGGAGTAGAAAGTTGATACTTGTAACTGTAAATAATGCTAGTGATGCATTTATTGCATACCAGAACTTCTAGTGCCCACTTTTTGAAAAGGAGCTTGACCAGTTGGAAATTACTTGGAGCAAATGCAACAATTTGTGCCTTAGGTATTCTGTTGTGTTCTGAAAACAATTAAAAAAAAGAAAACAAACACACACAAGCAAACAGCTAAAACTTAGGTCTAAGTCTAGGCCTCAGTTTGTTGAGGAGAAGGAAGAATCTGAAACACCTTGCAACGCATGGATGAACTCACAATGAAAGTGGTTGAACTTGTCAATGAAAGAAAAGGAAACAAAACCAGATAAATTATACTTGTCAATCCTTCTCCTCTAATATGAGCCTTTTTATTCAACCACTCTCCGTGGCCCACAACCTGAAGAACAGGAGTGAAGAAGAGGTGGTGGAGCGACTGGGAAGTACAAAGCAACATGCACTAAGATATGATGCAGCAAACCAGGCCTAAGTGTTGATGCTCCAAAGAGCAGGGCGCTGATGGCATCACTCCGAACATTTTCTTCCCCAGCTACTCGGCAATCCTCTGCCTAAGGCATCAACATACTCTTCAGCCACAGAACTCAATGCCTATCTATAGTGAAGACAAAACTATGCATGTGCATGCACTGACTGGTGAGGAAGCTCAGAGCAGTTTCTAGCCTCAACTTTCTTTTCCAGAAAATTTATTTGTTCTGTTGAGTAATCCTTTTGATGAAAACCCTGTAATTTATTTTCCCTTCCAAGGCAGATGTCAGCACTCCCTAGGCAGGAAGGTTCCAGAGAATTCAAAAGATTTATCACCTAGCCACAGCCATAGTCAGGATTTGGTCACCCAGTGGACTCTTCACACCTGATTCAACCACAAGGACCTTGATCACGTCCACCTTTTACCGTGTTGCTACAAACCCATGACTGATCACCTACTACTCTCAACCACCACACTAGTAATACTCCCCCCATAACTTCACAAATATACTGTGAAACAAAAATAATACAAAGTATTACTTAGTCCCTCAATAACTAGATGGCTCCAAGGGATATCCAAAAGGATAGATAACCTTTTCAGCCTATCACCTAAACATTTAATAGGTACCATTGACTTGCTCAGATAATTGTTCAGTCTTTTCTTGCGGTGCCTTGCAGGTGCTCTACATCTGGTTTTGTGAGATGAGTAAGGACAGGATGAGTTAAACTCAGGAAAGTCACAACTGGCATTACAAAGCCATAACGTCAATGAGCCAGCCCCAGTTTCAGCTTTTCAAACAGTCCTGCGTTCCTAAAGATGTGAGCATTATAGGAGTTTTCTGTTCATTTTATGAACCCAGAATGTCTTCTTATAGCATGAACCAGTCAGCATTCTCAGGTCTTTTCATTCACTGGCCTTTAATGCACTTCTCCTGCATTATCATTTTCATTGCTGCACATTCCCTTTGCAGAATATGCAGCATTCTTCCACAGATATGCAAAAAAACAAGTTACTTCAGCTTTAACATACTGCTGATCTGCTTATCACCCATGACACTGAAATCAGGAAGGCACAGAAAATCAGCATGAAGTCTAGCATATTAAGGGATGAAAGAGAAGCATTTAGAAGAACCTACACAAGAAAAGGGGACAGAAAAAGACAAGGTTAGATCTAGACATGATGTGAACAGAATGAATATGCCCACAGGGCATCTGAGGATGCAAGCAGTAGGTGGTCTTTAAAGCTCTCATCTTCATTCCCAACAAAATAGAGGTGGCAGCTGGAGAACGCAGAAAGCCTACGAGTAACTACACCACCGTTAACTTTGCTGTTAGCACATCCCACCACCGCAGACTGGAATTCAGCTTGCAGATCTAATGGCCACTTGCCACTGAACAACACATCCCACCTTCCTCCTCCCCAAGCTCATGGCTGCAAGACCCCTTCCCTTCATGCCAGCCTTGGTGTTCATCTGACTTGGGCCACTGATACGGCACTTTAGGGATGTAAACTAGCAGGAAACATTTCACTTTTAATCTTTCTTATATCTGGTAGCCTAGCTTTCCACTGGTTTTGTTCTCTGAAGCGGCTCCCCAGGGACGGGAATGGCACCGCAGGAAGGGAAGCAGCAGCCACCATGGTGCACAGGGCTGGAGCAGCACCAA
Source organism: Merops nubicus (assembly GCF_000691845.1). Classification (NCBI taxonomy): domain Eukaryota; kingdom Metazoa; phylum Chordata; class Aves; order Coraciiformes; family Meropidae; genus Merops; species Merops nubicus. The sequence goes on from NW_008588485.1 coordinate 55,468, forward strand.
TGCTCCCAGCAGCCACCAGCCCAGCCACGAGCAGGGCCACGGCACAAAACCTCAGCCTTGCTTAGCACGAGACTCTGTTTTCTAACAGTATCACATTCATTACCTTACTGAGCATCTTCTGAATGAGGATACGCCACATTTTTGAGTGATCAGTCAAACCCAAACAATCAATTACATCTTTTGTCAAAACTGTTTACTCTTTCACACTGTGCCGGAGTCATTAAGAACGAACAACGAGCAGGACTGGTTATTTATCCTCCTCCTCTTGCCCTCAAAGGGAATTAATCTTAAACTTTCCATTTAATGATCTCAATAAAGGCTCACTGTAAATGACAGCAAGCTGCATTGACAAATATTTAAAAACAGAAGGGTCTCCAAATGACAGAGTTTAGCAACACAGAACTGCTCCTCGAGATGCATGTGAAGTGACACTGAACCTCTGTGGAAGACAAGGTTAAAAATGTACTGCCCACCACTCCAGTGCTACAGAAAACATGCTGCAATTAGCAACCTCTACAGATCTAGTCAAGCTGAGAAAAAGATGGAAGTGAAAGGAGCGGATTCAAAAGCAATTCTTAAAACTGCTGGCCAACCCACTTAACATTCTCTCGGCGTCTCCGCAGAAAATGCGATCTTTCTGCCAAAGGAAGGTAACTCATGACCCTGCCCCACCAGCCACTGCCCCTCTCGGGAGGCTGGTCAGACAGCACGTGCCCGTTGGCACAGCGAGGTGGGCGACCGCGCCACAGCCCCGCGCAGGCGTGGGACGAAGCCACGCGTGGCCCCACGCAGTCCTGTGCGGCACCCTCGCAGCAGGGAACGCGTGCTTCAGGGCGGGACACAAACATCCCTCGGCGTGGCCTGGCCGTGCTCCTCAGCAAAGCCCTCCCTCTCACTACACTGCTACCACACTGACCTCTCCACCTTGCACATCAAAACAAGCACACGTGTTTTGCCAAAGCAGAATAAACCATGATGTTTGGAGCTCTGTTCAGGGTGACTTTTACTGAGATGCCAGAGAGAGATGAGGCTTAGGCTCTCAGAGAGGCCTCTATGCATGGTGACCCACCAAATACTTAGTAGACTTCAGTCTGCACTGCTTGCCTGTGTTGGGTGTTTCTTTCCTTGCCTTCCCCTCCAGAGGAAAAATAAAGTCTGCTTTCATGTACTTTAAGAATTTTTAAATCTCATTTTAAAACCAATACAATTTTTCTTATTATTTTCGCTTTATTTCCACTGCTCCTCTCCATGGATCTCCTTCCACCCAAGCAAAGCTGACAATTCCCCACAGCAGCAAGCCATGTTGACAACCATCATCTCATTCATATGCACACTGAGACCACTATAAATCTGCTCAAATATCATCCCTCCCCCGGGGCAATGTTTTTTTCCCTAGAATATCTACATTGCTAGCTGCAGAAATTTCTCCTTCTAATTAACTTACAGGTTCCAAATATCACCAGCTGGAACTGCAGTGGATAGCCTGGGCACCGACTGCAGAGGAACCCAGCTGAAGCATGAGGGTCTTAGCTGTTACCTCTTTCCTTTGGTGGTGTTTTTATTTGTTTGTGGTTGGGTTTGGGTTTTTTGTTTTGTTTTGTTTTGTTTTTTCCTGTTTTTCCCTTTCACTTAACAGCCAACAAAGTTGAAAACTACCAGACCCTTTATCAACACATGAATGGACAGCGAATAATCCATGAATTGAATGAATTGAAACTATCCAACACAACTTTCAACTGATATTTTTGTTGGCCATGTCACATCGCATTACATTTCTGACACATTATGTTTATGCCTGAGTCATGATTCAGCCTGATGGAAAAACAAAGCACAACGCAATGCAATAGGATATACCAGTGAGGTAAAAAAACCCATACGACTGTTGACTGATGGCCCACCACTGATTTGGATTTAGTTATGTCCTTCTAAAAGACAAGAACAAAGTTCAGAGAATATTCAAGCTCTTACGCAGACTTTAATAATCTATTAACACAATAACCTGCCATATACGACTATGCAATAAGCTGAGGGAATTTGCCAGAAATATTTCTACTTTGCAAACAATATTTACAGCAATGCTTGATTCATTACATGCTCTGTATACACAGAGAAGGGCAGTGTTTCTCTAACGAGAAGGCTCCAAGCATGAGCTGAGCAGTCCTAAGGTGAAAAAAGCCACCAGACCTAAGCAGCACCAAATCAGAAAGTTATGCTACAATCTTTTTAATTTTTGTCCATGAAAACTATTTACTATTGAGGCTGAGTTCAGGCTGGCTGGGAAAGAGAACCTGATTTCAAAGTCGCATCAAACAACAGCAGGGAAATGAAGTGGCAATTTTAATCTTAAAGCTTTAAAAACTGTAAAGATCAACTCATTAAATTACCTCTATCTTTAAAGTTCTGCTTTTTCAATGGACAGTTTTTTGTTTTCTTTGATTTTATTTATTCAGTGCAGATAACAAGGCTGATGTTCATCTTCATTTAAAACCAAAGCAGTTATCAGGCAGCCACAGTGCTGTCACTGGGAAGAGTCCCCAGGCTTCACCCTTCTGCCCCATGTACAGGCTTGCTCTGTCAACTGCTTGTGCATTAGCACAAAGGACCAGTGCTATGCCAGCACCCTCACCATCCTCCTGGATAGTGACCTGGGACCTCTGGGACTCTAAACCACTCTCAGGGAGGAACTTTAAAAGGGCAGGTTTGTGTTCCTCACAGAAGTATGGGAGACCTTAACGTTGAAGACCGAGTGATTTGTGATGATGATTTTAACCCAGCACCACTTCAAGAAATAAATTAGTTACTGTCTTTTAAGGCCATTCATACTTTGCCCAAATAAGGCTTCAAGAAAGTTACAACTGAAGTTCTTTTGGCTTGACGTACTGCTTTTGCTGCCTAAATAAGCCTATCGAGCATCTAACCAGTAAAAGAAGAACGACTCCAGCAAAGTGCTCCTTGTGTTATACCAATATGTGCATGCTTTGGATCAGGACAGTAAAAATATCACAAATGAACAAAACAAGCCATAGCAGTAAAGAAAACCAAACCTCCGCTTTGCTGCAGTAACAGAGGGCCCAGTGGGTGCTCCTGAAAATACAGTCATGTTGTCATACTTCTCTTCGTGACACAGGTACACAGGCAAGAAGCAGCTGGTAAAGAACTTAGAGGAAAATAAAAAGGGGTCACTGACAAATCCCCAGAGGGTCACAACCATGCTGTTCAGTCCAGCTCTATGGCAATACAAGAGAAAAAGAAACAAAGCAAAGGGAGACTAAATCTTGCTCAACCTCTCAAGAACCATCCCCCTGGTTCGGCTGAGGGTTTTCTGTGACATGAAGATTTTTAAAAAACCCAAACAAACAAAAAACAACAACAAACAAACAACTTGCTTGCAGCATTTCAACATCAAAAACATGCAACACAGATTCAAAAGCACAGTGAAATTCAGACTCCCTTTAGGTTTCCTTACCTTGCACCTATAAACTGGATGCATCCAAAAATCCTTCTAGAAAACTTTAGCCATGTATAAAACTACATTTCAGAAGGGTCAATTTTATCACTAATATTCCCTCCAATCCTACTATGGTGTCCTATGGAGTAGTGCAATCCTCATATTATATTAGGTGGACCACTGACAACTATGCTTCTCCATCTGGCAGTCCCTGGAACTAAAGCAACCCCATTGTGAGCAACTCACAGTATCACCACTGTGGTTCAAAAGCACAAGCGAAGTCATCCGATTGCCTTGTCTACTGAAGTAAATCTTGCCCCCAAGACAGCTTCTGTGGGAAGGATTGTTTTGCTATAGGATCTTGCAGACCAAAGAAAACCAATGTTTGATACAGGAAACAGACGGGTTTAATTTTTGTGGGATAGTGCTATTAGAACATATTTATCAGGGCAACACTAGAAAAATCCCTAAAATTGTAAATTTTGGCACCAAATTTTCACAAACCCTTTCTCCATCCCCAAGAGTTATATGTAACAGGCTTCCTATTCAAGCTCACCAGCCATCAATCCAAAGAATCAATTCCATCTCCTTCCAAATAGAAACACAACTAAAGACAGTCCAAATACACCTCTTTGAAAATACAACTGCAAAGTCAGAGCGTGCAGACAGAACCCTCACCATTAACACAGTTCTGAAATTAGGAAGCTTCATCAATCTTTAGCAACACCTTTTGCCTTCGCTGGTGCCACCCTGGAACAACACAAGGACTATGAGATGATTTTCTTACTGAGTAGCACCATACTTGGAGTAATACATTACTGGTGGGACTCCCCTGATGATGTATTACACTAATGCATCATTAGGATGATGTTTCACACTGATGATATATTGCAGTGCAACATAATGAGAGCAATAGCTCACTGGGTGCATAATCCTGCCAGGAGCTGTGTGCCTGCAGCTCTCTGACTTCATGTGCAGTTCAAGGTGTCCAAGGCTTAGATGGATTAGATCCTGAGATACACATAGCTTAAAGGGTGGCAAGAATCAGAAATGCCAACTTACAGGTGGGTGCAATTAATTGCAGGATACAACGTACAGTATGAGAATATCAAGATACACTTTGGCATCACATTTCTACACCTGTGCAAAACATCTTTAGACGTAAGAGCTGCTGTAGGCAAGCCTGCCAAAGCTCCTTATGCTTGCCCACTGCAGCCATGGTAGCAGACTCTGGTTGCTCGCAGCCTTGGTAAAAACATTTAGCTTAAATTCTCCATACCGGACATCTGTTAGAAGTGGGGAGGCTGGGGAAAGGGGTCCTTGATTGGTTTTAATCAGTAATGTCAGTAGAATCAGTTCTGTTCAGCTGTTTCTATGTCCCAGACTAAAAAAAATTCCCAAACAGGTAACTTTACCAGCAGTGAAAGATTCTGATGACCTTTTTTTCTGATCTTTTTTTAGAAAACAGCTATTTTATCTGTATGGAATCTTTAAAAGACCTTTGCAGTATGATCAGTGTCACTGACAAAAAGGCAACATTTGAAGATCCGTGAACTCTTCACCATGAAGCCATATACAATGTTCAAAAAAGAGGGCAAATAGACATATAAACAATGAAGGAGCAAGCCAGTTTGAATAATAAGAGAACTCCTCCAGTCTCTCACAAAAACATTAACATTTACAATTGAACCACAACTTCATTACTTATTTACTTTTCATGTCAATACCTTCGGGGTTCTCCACAGTATTTTAGGCAACTATCTAAAGTGCTCTGCGTGTTCACCTTCCAGGTTCTCCAAAATAACAGTCGTCCACGATGGATGGCCTAGATTTCTCTCCAGGGAACATCAGCTCAGGGAACACACATCCAAAAACCCCTGGCTTTCATACCTTTCTCCTGACTACTGTAACTGAGAAACCACAGGGCATCTTAATGAATCAGAACAGAGTATGGACACCCCAATGAAAAGTTACTACCTTTCCCCACCATCCCTCAGCCCACCTGCAGCCTTTCAGATTGCCTGGGCTACAAAGCTTTGCCTTGCAGAAGCTGTGTCCACTCAGTATAGTAAACAGGCCAGGAATACAGGGGGAAAAGCTGATGTTTCCGAAAAACTGCCGCCACACAAGTAGAGGAGAAAGAAAAAAAAAACCAAACCACAAAAAAACCACCCCCAAAACACAACAACAACCAAACAAACCAGAGAGAAAACAACACAAAACCAACAACAAAACACACATTTCTGTCACCACTTCTGACCAGCCCTCCAGCATATCCTGAGATAAATTGGTTTCTAAGAAGAAGATTATGCCAGTTTGCCAGCTGAGCATCACACTGACCTAAAGAGTAGCTTGAATCCACTCATCAGGGTAGCACGTGTTTTCCAAGCTGGGCTATTCCTTCCCTGTTGCCAGGAAGAGAACAAGGACCACAGCAAAGAGAAGAAGAGGACAGCACCAACCCCACCTTGTAGCTTGCAGCATATAGCTATGCTGTCCCCAGGCCTGGGGACAGCAATGAAAACACCCCTTAAACAGGCTGCAATAAAAAAAAACTCAAGATATATCAGAACGGCTTCATGCACTTCCTCCATCAGGCGCCCATGTAAGGGCCAAGTTCACCCTGGCCATAAATTCTCTGGCACAGCAGCACTATACCAAAGGAAAGGAATGCCTTTCCATCTGTGCGTTTCCCCTCGGGCACTCACTTGATAATGAAACCAGTTAAGGTCTTTGGGTTCACGATGTTATTACAGTCGGATAATATTTTGTTTGCAGCCGAGCCTGAAGAACTCCTAAGCAGCGCATTACAGGCAACATACACCTGTTAAGTCACGGCGTTTCTTCACTAAGTGGACAAATCTGTTTCAGCCATCTCCAGAGATTTTCTGCTCACAGTTAATTACGAAGCACTGACTGTACTCATTTCCTGATCTTAGAGGGAATCTGTAACAAATGTATGCCACAGGTGAAGCCAGCCCCCTCCATCCCTCACAAGTACCAGCAATCCTTCTAGCAGCTCCAGCTGCCCTTCTCCACCCCTTTCCCCCAGCCATCCTGAACCACCTCTTCCAGCACAAACGCTGCACAGAAAATGATAATCTATTATTAGGAAAGAAAGTGGACGGGCCTGACTGGGCCTCACATTTTAGAAAATTATATATTAAAAATGCACCTCTTGAACACGAAAGCAATGGCACAGGTGTCCAGTCCGACGGCGAACCTCAACGTGGACAGACCCAATTCCAGTCAGTTTGCAGCCAGTGATGCCCATGGAGAGAGCCACCTGTCACAGCAGCAGGATTTTACTCACTCTCTGCATAGGCATACATGGCTACAGAGATAATCATGTGTTTCCCAATGATTTGGGGAGCAGTTTTGTTTAAAGTGATGAGCGGGCTCAGGAAGAAACTTGCCCCTTGTATTATTCGAAACTCACTGGAGAGACTCTCGCCCTATGATACATATCCTACTACACAGTTTTGATCCAAAGTATCACTGTGCCTCATACGGTATAAGATGTTCTGAAATCAGGTCAGGCAAAATAATAATTCTGGAGAAAAAGATGAGGGAAAAATAGTCCATTCTAAGAAAAAGTGATACTTCGTTGTGACAGCAACCTTTCTTCATGCTCCTCCTAGCAGGCTGATGTCTGATCCTGGGCACAAATCCTTGGGAAAAAAGCCTCCCTGACCTTAGAGACAAACTTTAGGTCAATGGTTCTCAACTTTCCAGACCAATAGACAATTGACAACGATTAACATTCTTTTCAAATCGTCACACACACTTACCATCAACCTTGTAAATGGAAATGCTATCAAAGGTGAGGTGACTCAGCAGCATGGCCCTAACACCTTGTCCGTTACTCTTGAGGGATGACCAGTGCTCCGTGGAGAGGTGAAGAGACACCTCCCCCCTCAGCTGGTGTCATCTCTGAGAAATTTAGAAATTGAATTTGTTCACTGGCTTCCATATTTTTACAAGTTGTTTTACACCAAATCCCAGGAATCAGATGCCTCCTGTGACATTGGCCAAGCATAAGCCCCCTTCCAGAATGCGCTCTTCACTTTTCTTTGCTGCCAAGAACCAGACTAACCTTCCCAAAAAACACTTCTGCATCCCTCTCACCCCAAGGACAACATATTACTGAAGATGCTACCCTTCCACTTTGAGGATAAATACAACGCAGTTTCTCCAGTAAGGAAAGAGGAAGCTGAAGTATTTTCTGTTTCTGACCCCAAAGTGTGCGGTCAGTGCATCTGATAAGAAAGGAAAGGCATCACATCTAGAGAGCCCTTGCAGAGGCAGGGCTTCAGGGCAGCAGCTTTGAACAACTTTGTTTAGACCTTCTGAAACACCTTTTTTTTTTTCTTGAAAAGACAAAATTTACCAAACAGGCACACTTTTCTTACCACTTCATTGCTATAACTGCAGAGTCTTCTGTGTAGCCAAAGAAGTTTCACAGGCTAAGAACTAACTAAAAAATGGATTACCAAGCAATATCTAGGGGGAAAAACCATCCATATCTCACTCTGGGTTTCAGTGCTAATAGTCTTCCTATGTAAACTTGTTTTAAAATTCCAGGTTGTCCAGTGTATAATATTCTAGGCACTGTTAGAGACCCACCAGCACACATGTAGAGTGCTTCACGATGATGACAGAGTTTTGTCAGAAACTCCATTTAAACTGCCCAAATTAGTGACTGTTGATATACTTGCACTACTGGTGGACTGCCTCAGTTAGGCTTTACCTTGGTTATGGAACGTTTTGTCTTCGACTTGGACAAGGTAAAAATTCTTTGGTTATTGAAAAAAGTGAAACTAGGAGTACTTCCAACAGAATACTTTGATACTTATTAAGTTGGATAAAACTGACTATTTTTTGTGTCCTGTGCGATATGTTCTAAATCACCTTCCCAAATAATTCACAGCAATTATTCACTTTTTTTACTGCAAGTAAACACAATTTACCTGTTCTTAAGAATCAAAGGTACTGCAATACTCTTTCATTGAGTCTGTGCAAGTAACTACATATTAAAATGGCTAACCTCCCTTCCAATAAGATCCTGGCAGAGTTTGCATCTTCTGAAAGTAATAAAAGCAGAGGAGAGCAAACTGTGCTCCAAGATGTTTGGCTGCAGTGGCATGAGAGAGCGGATACATTCCAAATGTCTGTCAGGTCAGTTTGCAAACCCAACCATCGCTAATCAATAGTGAAATCTTTCTCTCTGTGGCTTAACTGTATTTCTGTGTTTGTTAAACAGAAGTAAATTGCCAATTAGCTGGCCTCTGCCATAGCAGGCAGCTCGGGGAAGCATACTGCCAACCTGGCGGTTCCGCTCGGAGCTGAGCCGATGCAGTTCCATTGGACCAATTACAATACTTCATTGATCACTGACTGCACACACAGGTTTTATGGAATCAGCTGCAGCATTTTACTGTTGATCTTCAAGAGAAGCATGTCAGCCACCATGGGCTGCCTTGTTTCTAAGCATCCAGCCATTTGTTTAGAAGCTCCAAACCCAGCTTTGCATTCCTAGGATGCGAGCCTTTCTTTGCCTCTTTGCTCAGCCCAGAATTGATGTCCTTTTCCCTTACTCTTCGTATGTCTTCCTTTTCTTGATTCTAAGCTACTTGGAACACAGATAATATCTCCCTTTTTGTTTGGAAACTCTATAGCAGTTTGTACATAGCAGCAGTGTAATAAATAAAAAGTAATAAAAACGTTAGGAAAGTCCTTAGAAAGGTCCATGTTATTTTTGCTATTACTCATGCTGTCGCTATTTAAGAAACAATGCCAGGAAGATCTAGGACTTGAAGGGGACTTGTAACAATTTTTTTAAGAATACGCCATTGAAATGATGATGTTACTGACAGTAAAGTGTTTTGCAAGGTGTATGGCTTCTCCTGCTGCTTTTTTGAGTGCTTCTAACAGATGTTCAATTTCAAGTGGTCTGCAGATAGCAATAGGCTGATAGTTCTGCAGGAATCAGAGCAGCAGATGTGCCCTGCATTATGTTTTGCTATTCCCTTTATGAATTGATATGTCACCCTGTGGGTTTATAGCTAGTTAATTTTGTAATGACATCACTATTTCTATAGTTTTAATGATTCTCGCAGGATATAATTTCTCAAATAACAGAACTCTTGATCCCGGTATTGCTATGTGAAAGCAATATATAATAAGCAGATTTGTTTATATGATACAGTTCTATTTCTCAACAAAAGACTTTGCCGATAGCTTTTAGGTAATGCTGGTATGCAAGTGAATTCTTCCAAAGGCTGCAGATTTACAACATGGCCTCATTTCAGGGCTCTAAACTTAAAGTCTGTGCATCTCTCTACAGGATAATTATCCTCAAACAAGTACTGCTGGGTGGCTGGAAGGAATGAGGATAAGAAGGGAATAAGGGTAGATATAATGGGGATTTCCACAGACCCCTAGGTCTTGCTCCTGTCGGACGCTGTGCTCCACAGAGGTGTACCATCACTACTCGCATGGTACCCAAATAAAATCACAATGCACAGGAAATTGTATTGCATTTTCCACTGACGGTGACCTGACTGGGACAGGGCAGCACTCTGGCTTGGATGCTTTCAATCTTAAAAGGGAGACAGATTTGGGGTTTTTTTCCTTGCTCAAATATGGTTACAGAGGTTGTTTGAGCCTAGAGGTTTTTGCAAGCCCTTGGGCAGAACCTCTGATAACAGCTGCTGGCTGCGCAGGGTGGGCAGCCACCTTTCTCCCCTGGAATATCCAGTACTGTTATAGAATGTTTGCCTTTTTGTTTTTAAATCCAGGCAGGGAAACGTGATGCTATTACAGCTATATTTAAAGGACTCTTAGCATTTCCTTCATAAAAACTAAGTTTAGGCATTTGTAAGTTGACTAAAAAACAACATTACAGGTTGTAAAAAGTTGTAGCTTGGTATGTTACATTAGGAAGCCTTGAAACGTATCTAAAGAGTGCTTAACTTTGAGAAATGAAAACTGCAAAAACATACATTTTTCTACCCCATAGCTCAGAAATTATATTCCTACATTACTGGAAATATCAAAATACACCTTTAGTAAAAGCTAGTTTTTGAAGCGTCTAAGCCTTAAATTTACAAATTTAACACTAGTCAACCTTATGTGCCCTTACTGATCTAGCTGAAAGTTCAAGGCTTTCCCTTCTAAGGTGCAACAAGAAATTTTTGCACACATGCAGAAGAGGCTGAACTGGTGAAGTTCATTTGTGCAGTCAGCTGGACTTCCTCAGGGGCCTTCCTGAGAAACAAGGACCACCATAAATCCACAGGGCTAAGCCAAGGGCACATTGCCTTGGTTCAGCCTTCTCCAGCATAGAGGGACTTCTAGTGCTTCCCCTCCTCCAAAACCTGAATTCCCAGCCAAAACATGCACCATGCTGCCCATACACTTTCCCATATGGAGACCATGAAGGAATGAACACACATATATGGCATATGCTGGGCACATTGCTCATTGCAAAACTTCAGGGTGGTCAGACACAGCAACTGGGAGCAAAACAGATTAACCCAGATGAGACCCACTATATTTAGGGTACAAATACTTTCTAAAAATGCATTACGTAGACAAAACAGTTGCGTATCTTAGGGATGCAGGTTCTGGTTTTCCGAATATTTCTGATATTTACTGTGACATTTCCTCTGAGTGCGCGTGGTGTTTTGAAAGGAAAGGAGTTTTCTGTTGCTTAAGGCCAGTCCTTCCTGTTTGTTAGTTTATCCAAAACCTAAGTCTGCATGTGAATAGAACTGTTGCTTTCAGTCTGATTTCAAACATGTGGTAAAGGAGAATCTAACAATTTTATGAGATATAGTCACTTTTGTAGAGGGTGAGTTTGCCCTGGGGAATTTTCTCTGACTAGATTTATCACAAGTTTTTTGAACCAGATAATTTTGTTTGATAGCACATCTGGCAGCATCATAAAATCTTGACGTCCCAAGCTATTACACAGGAATTACTTTTGTAAATCATTTATGAATATTACTGATGTAGGCCTATTCTGGGCAGTAAGAAAGGAAACGGAGCGCTGAAGGACAAAGGAAGGGAAAAAGGATTCCCTGTCCTTTCGGGGCTCATCAGATAGGGTGGGTATTTATCATTTCAAATGGGAAACATGCTGTCATTGATACAGCTGAAAAGTCCACGTAACGCAACTTGTTCCCCATATCCCCTAAATAGGCAAAAGAAGAAGATATTCTAGCTGAGGAAAATCATAAATCGATCTCACTGAAGAAAATTTGTCCTAGTCAAATCTTAAATAAGGCTTCCCAACTAAATGGCATGTATTGCTAAAAGTATGGTAAACACTAACAACCCAAGAAGAATCAAGGAAGTCTGACAAGGCCAGCAAGAAGGCAAAATAAAAAGCACATTTTAGCTAAAAAAAAAAAAAAAAAAAAAAAAAAAAGTATTTACAAAAATCCCATGGTGACAGGCCTTTAGAACACAGCAACATGACTGAATGGAAACTCTTCATGTAATTAAAATAACATGATTAGATTTTCTTTAAACTGTAGCTGCTAAACATATGCCTTTAAATGGAAATGTGGCAAAACAAAAGCTTATGTTCACTTTTAATAGCATGAGCTATCAAGCGATTAACAGTTTTGGAAGATTGCACCTACCGATTTGGACTGGAAACACATCAGACACTGAGAAAATGTTGGGTGCCACTACCCCACCAAACCCAAAGTCTGGCAATATATTCCTTTTGAAAAATACTACTGTGTGTTTCTTCTGCAGTGGATGAACTGACACTAAACACACCATCACTAGGCAGAGGGGTGACAGAGGGGTCACCCAGTAGGACCCCACAGCAGGGGACTGGAACCAGTCCTTCGCTCTTCACTCCCGACATCCCCAACACCGGGAACTACTCGGTGGGTTTTATTCATTGTGCCAGAGCGAAGGAAAACACTGCTCACAGTATTCCCCAGAAACATATTTCCGACCTTAGGTAAGAAGGCATTTTATTGGGGAGTTTCCTTGCTTTGGGGCCCATAAGGAGGGAGGGAGCAGTCCTCTGACAGCTCCTATTAGAGTTCCAACCACTGGGCTCCTTCAGACCATAGCAGATCTACAAGGGATGCACAGAGCCATTAGGCGGCATGTGCCAGAATTGCACCACACACTCCCCATGACAATTTACACAATTTCTAAATTTGGCTTCCTCCCAGAAACAAATTCCTGTCCATGCACACCCAGAACTGATTTCTTGCAGATGAGCATGCTGCCCACTAAAGCCCAAAGGGACTGATCCCCAGGGTGCCGAGGATGCACCTCGGCAGGGCAGAGCCCCAGCAAGAGCCACCAGCTCTGCCGAGTCAGGAGGCGCTCCTGTTCTTTTTAGGAAGTGGCAGTACCAAAAACAGAGGCTCTCACATGAAAAGATAACTTTAAATTATTGATAGTTTCAGATTAACTAGAATCAGAAAATGACAATTTAATGTTTTTATTAATCGATGCATGGATGGTTTCAAGGTACACATAGAGTCCAACCAGGAAAAAAAAACACAAAATAAACAAAGGAAAGAACTGAAAAGAAATGGTGCTTTCCGAGATCATCGATGATATCTGCAGGGTATTATCTGGACATTGTTCCTCAGACTTGCCAGCATGAGGCAACATGGGCTGTAGTTAAGAAATCTGATATTCACACTGTTTATCCCTCTCTTTCTGAATGCAAACACATGTTCTGTCTTTTCAATAAAGATCTGCAATGCATACACTGAATAGGTATATTAAAGGTCTTAAATGTCACCTGCAAATTGCAGATACATGTAAAAGACTATGTAGCAAACCTTCCAAGGGAGAAAGAACTGGAAAACAAGGGAGACAGCACACTAAAATTAGAAGGCATGAAAAAACTCAACAACCTAATCAAGCAAAGTTGATTCGTGTGTTTCTTTTTTCTAATTTAATGAAATATTGTAATATTATTTTAGACAATTCCGGAGTGCCAAAGAGCACTGCAGGTTTGGGGTATGAGGTTGGTTGTTTTTTTAAGTCCATTACAGTCAGCATTTGTCTAAATAACTATGCCGAGGGAAGAAAATCCATCATGTATTAACCATACTCCAGCCTCCAACAGAAATAGTCCCCATTTTGTGAAGTAAAGTGAGGTGTGGGAGTCCTTGACCTTTTAAGTAATTAAGGGAAACAGAGACATTTTTGTTTTTATTAGAGACACAGTAAAGTATTTGAAAATAATTTGAATAGCTGGAGAATTAGTGTATTTGCCTGTTCATGAGTAGTGCAGATAGTTTAGAGTTCTCTTGGGGGCAACACATCGTAATGAATATCTGCTATTCATATTTAATGCAATCTGCCAAAGAGTGCTTTTGGGAGGACTTTCTGTGTCAATATAATGATTAACAACAGAACTGGAAAAGTAAATGAATTCCTGCAATGGGTGGGGCTGGCAAAAATATCTCACAGTACTACATAAGCAACACTGGACTTAACTGTACTCTTTTAATGATACCAGTGGAAAATACATTTCCCAGGGAAAAAAAAGGAGAAGGAAAAAATAAAAGGGGGAGGTGGTGGCAAATAATCCTTAAGTTGGAGTTCAAGTGGTAAATAACCGGCAGTAATGGAAGGAAAAACGATTCCAGCAGAAAACAATGCTTAAAACAACAATCTGTCTGGCCTGAGCATGTCTGAAAAGCTTGAGATGCAATACCAAATACTAAATATAATAATTAACATTTACACAGCACTACCCAGAAGTAATGTCCTAATTAGCTCCTTGTCTACCTCTTCCAGTTGCTCAGATGATCTTACTTTCCATACATTTACTCATACTTAAAAGAATTACATAGAATATAGAGTTCTTTGTACTTTATAATCCACTTTTAAAAAACTCCAGACAAAGTATGGAAAAGCCTGGCTAAAATACAGCAAATGACCTTAAAGGATTTTGTCCTTGACATCCTAACAGACCTTTAAGTAACACATCCAGATTTTTTTTAAACTACCTGAATGAGGCAATCTTACTAAAGCTACACAGTTCCAGGACAGTCTTGTATCAGGCTCACCACTCTTCAGTGCCACCTTACCAAGCTACTTCTACTCCACCCTTTCAAAAAATGAAGGCAGAATGTGGAAGATCCAAAGACTCATGTTGACACCCTAAGGGCCAAAATGTGGCAGGGGGCTAGAGGTAAAATACAGGCTTGCTCCCATTGAATGCCATGGGCTCCACACATTGCCCCACTCCAGCAGGATGCCTGGAGCAGGATGCTCTATCGAAGCAGAAAGGAAACAATTGCCAACCAAAGTGTTTTATTATTTAGTGGCTCCCACAGCGATTATTGTCCAGACCTTATTTTAATTTGATCTAGGATACGCTTGGGGATTACCTTCATCACAGCATTAGCTCAGATTAAGTTTTTCCTCCCCATGTCACAGTCTCCAGCTCACACCAACTGTCTTTGTTATGTAGTGGTCTCTACCCATGTTAAGCTGATTCTGTACAATTCATTCTGGTGAAATAACATTAAAGAAACCAGTCTTACAGAGCTACTCTACCAACGACCAGCATGGCTTCATCTTCCCCGTGCTGAAATTTGCCTATGAAACCGCGACACTGCTGTGTGCCTTGCAGTTCCATAACACAAAGACAGTAATTGCTTCATCAGTTTTCAACTCAGTGGATACACTAAGGTGATCTGTGTGACTTTTACCTCCCTTCCTTCTCAAATTTCAGGTGATGCTTCACTTGGTTAGGATTTTTTTGTATTTTTTTTTTAATTAATTTCTATGATTAATCTTTTTCTAAAAATTAAAAGCTACAGTTACCTTCATTATAAAGCACCCGTTGCGGATGCAAACTCTTCTTAAGTTGGTGCCTTACTGGTTTCTGGCAAAAGCATTACCAGTGTTAGGTCTCATGATGGCAAGATGGGTCCCTTCTTCCAGGATAAATTGAAGAGCAATGCCACCCAGATACCAGAATTGCCTGTGTGTGCCTGCATGACTGCTACTTGCCTGAATATCAGATGCCTTTACTTTAATAAAATGTTGTCTGACAATATTTGCCTATAATTATTTATTCCTCTTCCAAATATTTCACTGATGTTTTGTGATTTTCCTGTTGCAAATACTTCAGGCACTGCAGGACTTTGGTTAAGCATCTATTTTCCTACATCTGCTCCCAGTCCACCAGAGCATCAAACCCTGTTGGTCTGGGGACAGCCTGGTGAACAACTCAAAAAAAGTATGGGAATGCCTCTCATTTCACCCTCCCTTCCCACTTCTAAATGAGCTAAGCAGTATTATTAAAGCAACTGGGGAAGCCTGCATGCCATCTGATCTCTGGAGTGAAGATGTTTGCTCTGTGCTGCATGGGGTAATACAGTGGTTGGTAAATCAATCGGACTTACAAAAGTAACGATCTTCTTGACCGTAGTCTCATTTGGTGCTAACGCATAGTTCCTGTATGCATAAAAGTGATATTTTTTAATCTTCTGACCTCTTTAGCACTGTGACCAGCCCTCTAATTATTAAGTATTTTGTACTATGTATCTCACTATAAAAACAGAAGCCAAGTCACAGGTCACAGAAGCAACACCATTATTAACATCAATGAAACTAAATCACTCCATCCTGAACACTTACTCTAAGTCCCTTGTGCTCACAGAATTCATACATTTAAAATACTGATGTCTGTTTTACGGGTCTGGCAATACCTACCCCGATTTAGATTAAGATACCTTAATGCAGCCTGATACAAGGTTATCTGCTGTCATGGAAAGTCTAAAACCATGACAGAACAAAATAAAACCAGTCAATAACATGAAGGCTTAAATGATTCTAACTATGAACAAAAGCTGTTGAACTGCATTGTTTTAAAAATAAAGAGATTCTTATAGCACTTCTGTTAAGCAAAACAATTTCTGTTGGATTTTGCATGATTTGAAAGAATCTGGAAGATATATAGTATAATAGCTTCAAGCAGCAAAGCAGTGGTTTGGCCAAGCTTTAATTTCTCCAGGTCTTTGCAAGTGAGATCTATATTCTTTCAGCACCCAGTACCAGTTCTAACTGTAATAGATACCATCAATCATACTGACCTCTGCCCCTGGGTGGCTTCATTGTGGGGAAAAAAAAATACAAAAAAGTCCACAACTAAAAACAAACCCCTGAAATACAACCCCAAGCTCAATCTACTTGCTTCCAAGAACTGGTACTCATAACTTTAGTGACATTAACCTCAAGCTCCAGAATCAGAAGTGTACAGGTTTTGAAACAAGACAGACTGTTGCCACCAAAGGTAAGAAAACTGATACAAATCAGAGGAGTCATTCTGCAGAAGACTGTGGCCCCCCAAAAAATCACGTTCCTCCCTATCCTGCCAATTTTAGCTGGTATTTGCAAACACCGTTGTCTTGAGCTATGCACAACAGTTGCCAGGCTTTCAACCTCAGTAAAGGTGAGCTAGTCCTGCAAAGCAACTTGACAAAAACACTGTCCTGAAAATGATGGAATTAGGGCATAAAGATTGAAACCCAAAGATTCAGAAGTAGCCATCTATTTTGCATATTGATAGAAATTCATACTTAGCACTACTTTTTTTGAAAGGCTGAACACTGACTGGTTCATCAATAATGCATCTGCAACAGTCTTAATTCCACAGGAACAACTGGAGGAAAACTCTGCATATTGGATCATATGCATTTGGTATTTAGCAATGTACACCCCAGAAAAAAGATCCCATTGACTAATGACACTATCTCTTCCACATGTGAGTGTTCTTGCAATATTGGAGGATAAATACAGTACGATATTCTGATAATTAACTAGGATAATTTCTGACAGGATTGGAAAGCTGAATAGTTACTTGTAGACTTTCTATCTGAAAGCATTCTGCTTTTTACCTCCAATAAAGATAAACACCTTGCCATAAAACAGGAAAAATAAAAATCTGACTCAATTATGTCTCTTATGATGTGTGGCTGGATGAAAATTGACCACATAACTGGAAAAAAAACCCAAGCTTTATTTCATGACTGTCCAGTCTTCAAATATACACATAAGACATGAAGCCAGAATTAGCATTAGGTAGCACAAACCCCACAACTTTACTCTTTAGAAGTTTTGTCTTCACTGTGGTTTCCTGTTCATGTTCGGAGCTCTAACTTTGCATGCTTTCTGCTGAAAGATGTACTAGGGGCACTGCTATGACAAGCATCCTTCTCCTTTAGTAGAAAGCATAGTCGGTCTGCAAATGTGCTGTTCAGTGAAGACCTTCTGATATTGAACAATCACAGTAATGTGTTTAGACAAGCACCTTCACAATGAACTGACCTGCAAAGCTGCAGACTTTTTCTCACATGGGTGATAAATACATCAGTCAGTCACTGCAAAGAGCTCCAGAGATGTATCTTGTTCATGTGATGCTAATTAAAGAGTTGGTACCTGGGATACCTTTGTTCTGAGACACTTAAACATATGTAATACTAAGACCAAGCAGAAATTCTGTGTTCTTCACAAAGCACTGAGAAAAAACCTGCCCAGCTAATATGCTCAGTAGTGCTGAAAATGTGAGAGTGCTGCATGTAGAACTCAACCACAGACTCAACAGCTCATTCTGCAGCCCCAGGACTGATGTTCACTGGGCTGCCATTCACAAGCTGCCCAGGAAGAAAGCACTTACTTACAGAAGAAAATTAAAGCAGTGTTAATTACTGTGCAACTTCAGTGAACTCTGTACTGAGGAATCATCACCGATCATGAATAAACAATGGCCAATTTTTCTTTAAACACAACATCAGGTTCTGCAGCTAACACAATGATGCAAGGCATGACAAAATCCATTGCAGGCTTTATCAACCCTGGTTTCCACAGCTTTGGGATGTCATATAGTTGTATAGTTATTTTTATAAAAACAAGATTAAGTGAAAATGGTATTTCAAAACAAATGCACATTCTTTTCCCAAGTAAAACAACTGCAATTACTCTGAAACTAACTTCAGAACAAACGCAATCAGTCTTTGTTAGAGGAAAACTGGTCAATAACAGCTATTAATACCAAGCACTTACTTGCAGGTGATGGGGTGCTGCATCCACTAGTTGGTGGGTGACTCTGGAGTCCATGGAGGGAAGGCAGTGACAGCCCACCAATGACTGGAGGAAAAAGTAATGGGTATGGTGCTGCTGGATAGTGAGTCATATGTCCATTCACTGCTGGTACTGGACATGTGTGGCTGCTGGTTGTCATGTTAGCACCTCACAGTGTATAAATATTATGTTGCATCACTCCAAGCAGCAGATAGATACCTCAGCTTGTGAATGAAGAGGGCTGTTAAATCTGCAAGCACAGCTTGAGCTGGATTGTGTGATGATGAAAAGGTAATTCACCAGATCAGGTCCATCCTATAATTCATTGCTGCTTCCTACTGTTCTCTTTCCCAGGACATTCTTGCTCTGCACAGCGTGGACAGGAAGTTGTCACACTCTGAGTATCGGGGCGCAGTTCAGTTGCTTACACAAGTATCTTTCTGAGACTTGCTCTCTACAGATGCATATTGATACAGTCTGTGGAAAGAAGAAAACAATATATGAAATATAATTATTTTTTTTTAACATATACACATAGAAAATTGTTTTATCCCTTTGCTATTTGTAATAAAAGTGATTACTTATTCATCAGTGTCTTACAATCCAGCTGATGGTTACCTGGGGGTAAAATTCTCACGCTACTGAAGCTAACAGAGGAACACTCATAACTTGATTTCCCTGCCTCATGTGTTACACCATGATGCAAAGATTACAAGATGCAAATTTGTTATGGAAACTGACAGTTTTATAACCAATGAGCTGCTCAGCATCACCCTGCGAGAGGAGTTACCCATCTCCTCCAACACACCTTGATGGGGCAAAACAGTAGGAGATCAAACTCAACCACTCAAAAGCAAGGCAGTCCAGGGCTACCTAAAGGCTTTGTTTCCTGGGACAACAAGCTACACCCTTGCATCTGCTACAGTTAGTGAACAACATCCACCACTACATAACATTTTTATTTGTAGTTGTTTAAAATTATAGCCTGAAACCAAAACCCAGAAGATTTTTGGGTGGGACCATAAAGGCAACGGTAAAATGACTTGTCAAAGTCACAAAGCAAAACTGATGCCAGAGGAGGTCAACTGCAACAACTCAACGTTGACTACCAGTACTGCTACTCAGTCCACTAGTTGTCGGTCAGAATTCAAATGAGAGAGGAAAAAAAAAAAAGGAAGGAAAAAAAAAGGGAGAAAACCGTAATCCTGAATGCATATGTTTGCCTGTCAGAGAGCAGCAGAGTGTTTCTGCTCTGTGTGGAATACCAGCAAAGGTTACCAGCTGTGCATGTTTTCAGACAGTAATTTCTGCTGAGTGCAGCCTGCTTGGGGATAACAGAAATGTAGCTTGTAAGTATTTGATAACTGTGTAAATTATGCACAAAATACCTTTAATGCTAATGGAGACAGACATATGCAGACATGAGACTATAACAGGATAACAGGGGGTATAGTGAGCTAACGTACAGCTGTTGGCCACACTGAGCTTGAGGAACACGTGCCTGGAGACATGAAACCAGGCAGATCTTTTGAGGAAGGTTCAACAACAAAAAAATATATCAACCCATTAACAACACAAAATGAGATGAACCATTGCAGGTGACTGTTTTACCTAGCTAAAGCTTTATGAAGCTTAGGAGACAGAGAAAGCAAACTATCGGCAATTACACAAGAGCTGGCAAAAATACCACACCTCAAAATGTTTGTAAAAATATGAAGAGGGGAGGGATATTGATGAAAACCAGCCCTAAAAACGTATGCATTAATCACAGAACAAGGCCACCTGTTTTTAAATTACATAAGGCTTTGGAAATAAAATGCATCTTATAAACTAATACTTTCAATTATACTTCTATTAGCCAGAAAAACTCAGAGCTCATCATAAATCACAAAAATTCCCAGAACAATATCAGATATATTTGAATATTTAAGTGACAAGTATGCAGAGAAGAAGGAACTCCTCCAGGACACAGGGGGGAAAAGGGCATTTGGGCAGACTTTTTGGTCACTTCCTCACAACTGAAGGAACATGTTCTGTGATGGACTTGGTGATGGCAAAATGCGGCAGTATTACAGCTCCTCAGTATGCAACACCATATGAAATACCTAACAATGCCAGAACTATAGTTCTGCATCCTTATAATTTTATGTGAGGTGGAATTTTATACTGAAACCAGTAACAGAAAGCAAGCTTCTCTTGCCTTCCTGAAAAATCACTCTCGGCCTTCACAGCAGGAAATTTCCTGCAGATAGCTGTGCGGGAAATAAGCCTCCAGAACGTGTTCCTCTCCAAAGTTCTTCAAAACTTTTCTCTCCAAATAAAGGCAGAGCAAGAAGACAGCGTAAAAGGTATGATACACCAAAAAGTGTATCACTTGTCTCGAAGTAGTGTCCATCAGGAGCAGCAGGATATTACTGATGTTCATGTAACAACATCTGTACAATGGTCAAGAAGGAGAACATAGGCAGATGCCTATGTTCCAGCAACTTTGGTTTCTTGTAAAGAAGTAATGCCATTTATCTTCTGTGGTTACTAAGGGATTTCAAGTCACCAGCTCTGCTAACAGATTACAAACCCATCACCTCCGCCACTGCAAAGCAGAGGACAGCACAAAGTAGAAACTCCTGCAGCTTAGGAAACCCAAAGATGAGTTGTCCCCATTCACATCAGGTCCACGGTGATAAAGACAACTCCTAAGGCAAGACTTCAGTCATGCCACTAGACTGGACATCAGCTGCAGATCGTTCCAAGGTGAAAATAACTCTTTTGCTGAACTAAACTGCACCACTGTGCAAAACACTGTAAGACACTGTATGAGTGCCAGCTTTCGGATGGAGACTTTCCTTTGCTGTCACTTGCTGTGATAAACACCCCACAGCTGAAGAAGGACATCCTCTCTAAACTATGACACTTGTCCATAAGCAAACTGTATCCTTTCCATGCCATGAGAGCCTTGAACATACTCTCCTCTGGCCTACACCTGGATCACCTTGAGGAGAGAGCCTAACGAGCTTACCCTAAACAGGACAGGAAGAGCTCGTGACCACAGCTGGGGAGCAACCCCAGCAGGAGCAAGGCAAACTGACCACAGAATCACCTTGGCAGTGGTTGAACACCCACCCATGCAGATGAAGCAACAACGTGGATTTCCACCCTGTATGTACAAAGCAAAATGTTCAGAAAATGGCTGCTACCAACACACTTCAGAGGATCTATTCTGTATGTGATGAAAATTCTCTTCCATTAGACTTGTCCTTAGTGACTCTTCATGAGTACAAGGCCCTTAGTATGAACAATGTGGAAAAGGGTCATACAGAAAAGTTTCTTTGAAGGCTCATCAAGAGAAGATCACACTGCACTACATCACATTGAACAGCAGCCAATGACTCTTCAAGAGAACATATGCCTCCTTTTTGTTTTTTATAGGCCTTTCATGGACTTGACTTCAGTGATAAAGCAGAGGGCCACATGGGAAGGAGGCTACAGTAGCTCTAGCACAGAGCACAGAATATTTATCAGCTGCAGTTAATGCAGCAGGTCTACCTGTCTCTTCCACACTTCTTGGTGTTTATGCAACTGAGTAGATGTTTAAAACCACAATTTTTCACATATAAGCTCCAAATTTGCCACATAAACAGTGACCTAACTTTTCCTATCATGTCTTAATTTCCAATGAATTTTGCACAGGCTTTACTACAGAAAACAGTTTTGCTTTCCATACGTCTGTCAGTTCTCCAAGAACATATTAAATGAATTGACTCACGTTCATCATATTGCTATTTAGCTTACATTTGAAAACAATATTTGGTATTATTGTAACATAATTCATCCTTCTGAATTTTGTACTTGCATTAAGGTTCACTTTGAATTAGTAAAATCCCATTGCTATTACAGGTGACTTTGATGCACATCAACAGCTGGATAGGCAAGAAGCCAAGCCAGGAGGCTCGGCCAGTAGTTCTGTGCCAGTAGGAAGGTTATGCTCTGTCTTCTCTTCTGCCAACACCACCCTGACTCCACATTCCTCTTCCTCCCCTCTCACTGTCCATAGCAGGGAATCAAGTTGTCAGCACTGCAAGTAAAGTAGGGTCTTCCTCCTCACTTCTGAAAAGGTCAGTAGGGAGTTCTGGCCTACCTGTGGCAACGTTTGAAATTCAGTATTTTAAGATATCTACGACTGTGCCACCCAGCAAACTTTCCCACCACCCCTATACCCCTCCACTCTAGCAGCCCACCATGGCTCTTCCTTCACAACTGGGGGATGAAATCCTGAGCAGAGGAGAGGCACGCCGACATGAGGACACGCTCTGCACGGAGCCGGGCGCTGGGGAACTTGCTGCTCCACACCCAGCGGGCTGCAGCATAGCTGTCCCCAAAGCTGCCAGGGTCACGGAGGAAGTCTCTTCTAAGTTCATTTCCCATGTTGTTACCAATGCCAAAAATCCCCCCCTCTCTTAAATCTTAGTCTGACTCCTAAAACAGGAACCTCTGGACTGCAAGGGTAGCCTGGGTAGTGAGATAGAGGCAAGTTGCTCCTCTCCCAGGAACGAAAAAAAGAATTCCAGAGAAATTTTGCAGGCAAAAATCTTTCAACAACGTATTACATCTTTTTCCCAAGGGACAAAGTTGACATAGTCCTTATTTATTAGGTGGCTTTGAGACATATTCTAATGCCATTTGCAAAACAAGTAAGATCCAATAGTTTCAAGAACCCTTACTGTATTTAACATATAGTTTGAATTCCCTGATTATGCATATGCTTTCTATTATGCTAGCTGATGGTGTTGCTTTGAGTACTACTGAATAATTCAGCAGATTCAGCACGACTCAAGTGTAAATCAGTCAGACATAGTAACACGATAACCACGCTGCCTTTAAACTCTGAGAAATGCACGGAAACTTTATTTTGCAAATTGGTGTACTCCATTTTCCACCAGTCCTCACTGACTGTGAGCTGTTGCATTGAGATTTAATTAAACAATAAACTAGTTACTATGGTAGAAGTAAAAAAAAAAAAAAAAAATTAAAAAATCCTTTGGAGTGTTATGTTTCCTTTATTAGCATAGTGATGTGAAACTAAACAGAAAAAGCAATCTAATAACAAACATTCCTTTGAGAAGGGCAGCAAAAGGACATCCACTTATTGTTCAACCCATCCCATTGGTCCATATACGGCAATAAAGGTACAATAGAAGGAAACAGGAAACAGACTGGCACATCTGCATTATCTTATTAGAGGCTAATGGATATCTGAGAGGAACATGCATCTGATGCTGAATAGTCTCTACCAATCTCCGAAGCAATTACTCTTAATTAGTGGATTCTGTTTATAGATGGAACTTAGTGTACCCTTCTGTATCAAAGAGATGCAGGCATCTGGAGAGAGATATGGTTTTCTTAAAGGGAAAGCACTACTACACAACATAAGGACTGAAATGGGGGGGAAGTCTGGCAAATAAAAGCTCTCTGAAGCATAACATATTCTACTGTATTATTAATCAAAAGAGCACGCTGGTTAAAAAAAAAAAAAAAAAAGGAAAGAAAAAAAGGAGACCATACTGTTAATCTCAAACTCTGAAAGTAAACATAGAAAGCTAATACTTGCATATGAATTATATGACAAAAACCACTTTGATGATAAGCAAATAAACAACTGTGCCTAAAATTTTCAACCGCTGGCCAAAGAGCTTAAAATAGCTGCTCAAGTCAGAAGAACAACATCTGCATTTTGTATCTGCCAAGTCTGCAGCCAAAAAAAGTAAATCGCTCTATATGACCAGATGCATGAATAAAAAAGAAAATCTACGGAACAGAACTTCAAAGTCAGTCATTGAAAAGTAGATCTGTAGCTCTTACATCCCATAACCACAATTGTCATATATTTTCAACTAGAGGTGCAAGATTTATGGGAGGAGGGAAGACACTCTTACTACAACACTTTTCTTACATCTTGATGTGTAAGATAGCTGTGTACTGGGCAACTGTGATTTCCTTTTTTCGATAAAGCTGACACTCGCAAAATGGGGTTCTGTTTTATTTGTTTTTTTTCCTGAGATTGTTAAGAGTTAATTAATATAATTAATGCAATTGTTGTTTACTTGAAAATCCTATTGGGAAGTATAAAAAGGGTGGTGGGAAGCTTCTTTTTCCCTGAGCAGCTATGCTTCGTGTTGCCTGCATTGCAAACACACAATGATATACAGCTGAAAAAAAGCAAACCTAAATCTGAAAGGGGAAAAAGAAAAAAAAAAGTGAGACACAATGACACCCATTTATTTACACACCATACAACAGTACCCTGCTGTGCCAGCTATTGATTTTACTGGAACTGAGAGTCCATGCTGGAGAGTAGCAGCTGTGAGCACATAGCCCGAATCCTCATATGGGAACAATACTCTATAAGCAGAATAACGTATTTCAGCCAACCTTCACATATAACATGTAACATTAAAAACACACACAGCTTACGTTTCAAAATCTGGAAGGTGCTATGGTTATTTGTTCCACAAAGGTTCAGGGGAGTTACTAATTTATTTGTACTAGCACAATGCTAGCATAACGAAGAGATGTGAAGGACTGAAAATCCATGCTTCGCATGTCTGTTATTCTACAGAGAAGTTAATTCTGTTCTATACTAACCATATTTAAGATCCTCCCACTGCAACAGGCAATTTCTTATTTTCTCCTGTTGCTTGCTGTTTTAAATGGCTGTTTGAAACAGAGGTGTGGGATAGTGGGTTTTGTTTTGGCTTTTTTTGGGGGGGGAAGCGGTTTTCTGGGGTTTTTTTCTTTTTTTTTTGTCTGTATGAGTTTTTTGTGTGTGGTTTGTGGAGGGTTTTTTTTGTTTTTCTTTTTGTGTGTGTGTGTTTGGTTTTTTTTTAACAGCTATCTGCATTCCATGATTCTTTTCATTACTCAGCAGTTGCCAAAACTATACTGAGAAGTAAAGATAAATGGTTAGGTCAGGTGATGGGGTTAACAATTTACTGTGTGTACTGCCCCGAGAGCCAGATATAGTAGAAGTGGCTCATGGTTATGTACAGGATGAGAAGTTGATTTCCTGTGCAGTAGCTTTGAATCACCTCTGTAAGGGACTCCCTTGCAGTTTTCTGCAGAAAATTCAAGGGGCTCTGAATACGTTTTGTGCTGGTATATTGGATACTCTGTGTTGTAACTAAATGCATTCCTTACTTACTCTGCCACATTCAAAAATCCTGATGGACTGTCAAGAATATAAGTTCTCTTTCATTTATGGAAACCAAAAGGAGGGCAACTGAGCTTCACCCTCCCTAAGGTTAAGTGAACTTTTACCCTGATTTCCCTCCCTGACATAAAAAGATATTACTTAATGCTTAAAATTGCTCTTTCAGTGGAATCAAAACTTCTGTTCTTGTGCTGCCATCTCTGTTAGTCCTTTCTAATGTTCCCAAGGATGCAAAACAGTAACTCCATATTGAGAATATCCTATATGAGAGACTATCCCATGTGCTACAGAGGTTTAGAAGATCAGAGATTTGCCAGATCAAATCTGTGGGGGCGTTTTTCAGAACAAACCCATTTCCCCGTTTCTGATCATCCCCAAACTCAAAAGAGAAAAATGTGTCACTTCTCTTGAACACCATTCGGATGATCCACAATTCAAGCAGCACAGGGTAGCCAGCAAAACCAACTCTTATAAAGCAGGCTAGACATTCAAGTCACATATAACCAGAAATTCCAACAAGAAGCTTTTCCCACCCAAAGTGCTCTGCTTACTGTTTTTTCTCCAATGACCTTTTTTCAGCAAGCTTCCTTTGTTCCTGCACAGTTTCTCCCTCCAGTTCAGAAAAATGAGACTGGACTTTGTGACCCAAATTGTCCTTTACAGTCCTATGTGTCCAACCAGACCATTTTGATCCTACCTGCTTCTGTGTGAGATGGAAATGAAGAGAAAAAATTACTATTGACAGGACTAAGGAACCTAGCCCTTTGGCTCCCTTACCATCATTCAGTCAAGGCAGAGAAAAAGAACCACAGATAACAGAAGTGAGTTACAACCACAATCAACACACTTCTAAGATTTGGGAAAATTTACACAGTCCAGCAGGTAGCACCTTAAACTGACAGCGTGCTCAACCACTGATAAAGGAAAGGTAGCATCACTGATCCCTCATTAAGTTCAGAATGGGACATGCTTCCTGTCCAGCAAAACGATCTTACATTGAAGGTCTACCCTGAACAAGCAATTAATTGCTCTTTAATTCTGGCTATAATGCACCTCCAGATAGCACCACATTGATTCCCAGTCAAAGCAAGTTTTTGTGAGAAGGGTTCTTGAAAAGAGATGGGAGGCCAGGGA
>NW_008588485.1:82374-83972 GCF_000691845.1 Merops nubicus
GTAAGCAAGGAAAACCACATCCTGCTGTCTATGTTCGCGAATGTAACCCAATATTATGAGAGATGCAGATGTTTAAAAGCATGCCAGTCTCTTCCTGAGAGGTATTACAGCTAGCAAGATGTGGGTGATCTCTCTGAAGACTCACGAGTATGGTCTCAGAGTGCTCTTCCTTAACCTTCTAGCTGATGGCAATGTGTCATGGTGACCAATGGAAAATATAGCACTTACCATCACTGCAACTACTAAAAAGGCCTTATACTGACTGTTTATAACCTTTAAGAGGCCTCTGAGATCAGTAAGAGGGGTCAAGTGATGTTATTGTTTTGGTGACAGATGGAAGATCCCTAGTAAATGATGGTGGCTTGGGAATCGTTAAAAGAATGAGTACTTCATCTGCTCCAGAAGCTGAAGAGGGAAGCAGCTTTGGAGGGCAGCTATGCGAGACAGAAATACATCTCTTTGGGACAACAACACACTATGATCACAATGAGCACTGCAGGCGAACCACTGGAACAGGATGACAAGGTACTTCATTAAAGGAGAGCACAAAGACATGCAAGACCAGTGGTAACTTCTACTGGTGGCAATAAGTGGGTGCTGGTCTCAAAACCCCAACCAGTGAAGCCAGGAGTCCGGACAGAGGCTCATCAATTGCTCTGTGAGTGGCAGGTGCTGAAAATAGTGTTGATGGCTATGCTTTATCCACACATCAATGCAGGTGATATCAAGTCACTGTAGGCTAAGATTGGGAAGGATAAGGGCAATTCAGATTTTCAACATTTGCTGATAGCCTTCAATGAATAAGACATTGCTACTGGTGACTGTCCCTATATAGAAGCAAGTCTCATCTGTCTGTTCAGCCTTAAGAGGCATCTTCCCAAGAAGCCTTGGTTTTAGGCAGAACCACTACAATAAAACAAAGCAGCACACCACCTCCCTGTTGGGTAGTCTCACTCTGCATGGATACACACAGGATATCTTAGTGGAACAAAGCATAGAAACCAGTGAAATTTAGCCAGTTGGGGTGTGTAGCCACAACTGCAAATTGTGGCATCAGACTTGCCTTCATTGCCAATTTAAAGAAGAAAAAGACCTAGAGCTTCAGTTTCTACTTACGCTTCGTTCACCACCTCGACAACCAGTAAATACAGATCTTTATGTGCCCCACTACAGATGTGCTGCTGCCTGGAAACACACTGAAGAAGTGTCAGTGGAGTATGTGATTTTCACACACTATGCAAAGAAACAAAGACTTCAACATTCACCAAGACAAAGGGGAGAGTAAAATTGCATTTAATTTGGAAAACATGCACTGCAGTGGATGGCTCTGCCTCAGTTCAGCACACTTCACTTCATATGCTACACAGAATGATCCTGCAAGAGTCCACTTTAGTGAAAAAAATTCTGCTATCTGAAGTTACCTAAATTCACTGTTAGGATGAGCATGTGGATTCACTCAAAAAAAAAGAATAATGTTTATTCAGGAGGCTTGTCTGAGAAACCTGAAAGAAGATTTTGTTAGCAATGTACCTGAATTGTGAAATTATGATCTAGGCTTCTCCATCCTCCAGACATAGTTAGGAGGCAAGACTCTATGT
>NW_008588485.1:84003-109409 GCF_000691845.1 Merops nubicus
ATTCAATCTGCAGTCCAATTTTTTGCACTACAATGCTGGAAATTCTGCTTCCTTGGAGCTGAAGAGTTTGTACCCTTGCTTCACCCTTCGTCAAGTGCGGGGGGTGATCCAAGTAGAACAGGGAAAAAATAGGGTTCAAGCATTGGTTTTGAACTTCATTTCTGATTACTAGTCTGTTGGACCAGAAGTGCATCTATCATCCTAGTACCACAGAGGTGTGGACACTGTGCTAACACAAAATAACTTAACACACATAATTTATCATCTTTTGTTATACGTGGCAAGTCTAGTAGTATGTCTGCTGAAAAGTTCTCTAATTCCTCTGAGTTATTAGAGTCTTCAGTCCCACTTTACCCAGAAGACGACATTTCTGCTGTCTACATCAGGCTCTTGAACCTTCACTTATTACACATCACAAGTTCCAATATATTCCCAGTCAGACTCCCTGTGGGTCAGCAGAATATGCCAGAGGGCTGGAGGAGATTATGAACATTTATTTTAAAGCCTCTGTTCTCTGTAGCTCCCTGTCACAGGAACAATAGGGTAGCAAAATTAGGAACAAGTACAGCCATTTACCAGGAAGGGACAAAGCCACACAGCGGATTGCAGAACTAAAATAGCATTTTTATTGTCAATATTTTGCTTAACGGGGAGCAAATAAAGCAATTGCTAAATGCTAATAATGTGGTGAGATAGCACTGCACATGTAAGCATCCTCACAGCCATCCTCTGAAATCATCTGAAAATGTTGTGAAACCTTATCAGTCAGGTCATAAGGACAGAGGTGCAACAATCAATCACAGTAGCCACAAAACCAGCACATCTTTCCCACATCCTAACACATTCAGAAGATCTATGTCCCAGAATTATTCTGCTAGAGGTGCTGGACAGATGGATTACATTATCAGAAAGACCAAAGTGACCTACAACCCCACATTTAACTTCCAAAAGAACCTAGTAGGAGTCTAAGCACTGACAAAATTCAAGGAGACCTGTCATACGCGCCAGCCTGCAAAGTAGGACTTCTCATACAATACAAAGGTATTCTTGCAGTGCAAGCAAGTTTGTGAATTAATGGCACAGCACTCATTCCCAACAAGCCCGTTCCTGAAAGCATCTTTCCACTAGTAAATGCAAGACAACTTTCGCACTTCTGAGGACAGAAAAACTAACCTGAATTACTTCCCGTTTACTGTGCAGGGAGAAGTTGCATGCAGACTCTTTGGGACAGAGACAGGTAATACGCCACCATACGGCTCTTAGACCTGTCCAAATCTACTGTCATGTTTAAGCACTTTAGCCATAACCAGTTTAACTGGGACCCAAATCAAACAGTTAACAGGGCATTTACCCTATGCGTGTATTTGGCTCACTAATCTTTCAGATCCAATGGCAAAGTAGTAATGTATTAAAATTATTAATTTTGAAAGCATTCAAGAAAGTAACAGTGAGTATTTTCATAATTATATCGTGAGATATGGCTTAAGTGTAAAGCTCTCAACAGCATCTGGAATCCCATAGGAGCTACTACACTTGGCTCCCAGTGCCCAAGAAGACTCCCGTGGATAGACAGCATGGTCAGGCTGTGCTTCCTCCAACGAGTCTCCAACCAATTCTGAACCACCATAGGCAGAAGAGCAGCAAGGATGTTCAGTCTCAGCAACAAGACGCTCATTTCTGCAACCTCCAATGCACACACAGCAATAAATGTAAGCCAGTAAGAGAAGTAAGGCTCTTATTAGTCATTAATTATTGTAATAATAAATCCAGAGCCACAGAGTCAGGCAGGTTTTCATACCACCTCTGTTAAGTGTATGGTAATGACCATTCCCCACTGCAGCAGAATGACCTTATCAAGGCTCTTCCTGCACAATTTTCAGGACAGCAGCACTTCACAAGTCAGGATCCAGCAGCCTAATGCACCGCAAAGGACACAGAAGAGTGAGAAGCTAGAAGTCAGAAAGCCCAGCTGGATGCTCAAGGCTGACAAAACAATCTGATTTAACCATGCAAATACCAGCAGCCAAGTAGAGCATATCTTTGAATCCGGAATGTCAAAGCAGAAAAGTGCTCTCTGTTGTGACATGTCTAACAGCACCTGAAGTTCCTTCAATAGATGCACAGATTGGATGAGCAATTGAATTAATCTCTTAAGAAAAAAGAGAGGGGGAAACAAAGGATCTTCGCTAGTAAGACAGCCATTCCAGATCCACTCATGACTTCTGTGATTATGATTAGGTCAAAAAAAATCACTAAGCAGAACTGTCCAGACAGAGATGGTTGAAAGGTACACGCTGGTTCAAGCGCATCCATCAGCATTACCCTGACTGCATCCATCCTCTTCCCAGCTACTGCTGTCTGTGCCAGCTGGGACTCAGACAGTTGTCTGTTATATGCAGTCTCACAGAGTACTACAAGCTAAAACAAATCAGAAATAAGTAGGGGAAAAAGCGATTTAAATGTCCTCAAAAAATGCATAAGCAAGATGTCAGGTAATGGAAATAATCTCTCAAAATGAGTGAACTCTGTAAAGCCTGTCACCTCCTTCATAAAAGCCATGGCTCTTGAAGATATTCTGCCCATATGAATCCTAAGACAAAGGTTTCTAAATCCCAATGTGGAGTCCATCACTGCGAGGACTGTGCGATGGGTAGAACTGTCAGGTTGCTCTACACTGTGTAGCCAAAGTTTATGAGGGAAGGGGGAAGGAAGCAGAAGGGGGAAGAAAAATTAATGTCCCAAGTACAGTCACTGTTGCTTAATTTGATTACAGATGTGAAGATGACCGTTTTCATGAATACAAAGCTTGCGTGTGCCATCAGAGATTTATGACAACAACCTAAAAAAATAAAAAAAAAAAAATTCACTCCAGCCTATTTCAAATAATTATGTAAAGTGAAAAGCAACTGAATTGTGTGGCATACTAAGAAATTCAAGGATGTATTGCAGGCAACATACCTGACTGAATACCACATTAAAGAATATTCCAACAAACATGATGCAGAGCTCTAATACAGCAAGAATGGAAGAAATACCAAAGAAGATTGAGAAAAACCACCCTCTAGATCATTCCTTTGTATAAAGAGCTGCATTTATGACATGGACTAGGTCTCACATTCATGCAATCACTTTGACCCTGCTTTTGCCAGATAAAAACACGTTCTTTTTGTTTGTTTAGTAACATATGTTAAAATTTATGAGATATTCTCCTAAAATAATAAAGGGACTCCAAGTGTTAAAGAAAATCATAGGATCTCCTCCTTTTTAATACATTTTAAAACGACAGTAATAGGCCTATACATGTTTTTAACATCTGTGAGCTAAGATAATTTTTCCTGCATGTGTTTGAACAATAATGATGAGTCTTAATAAAAAAAAATCAAGTGTATTGTCTTTATTAAAAAAGTATAAGAGTTTTGAAAGAAATCCTTATTCTCTTATACAGAGAAATGCAAAAACGTAGCCTTTCTATGTCAGATTAGAGCATCAAAGACCAAATGACCTAGAAGTAGAATAATATAAAATTTGATAACTGCCATAGTGAGAACTTAAATTCCAGTCTAGCATTTGATTTAGTGATAATCCTCCAAAACCAGTTCTGCATCTGATAAACACGGGTTTAGGATCCAGTTGTTGACACGTGGTAAGGAAATGAAACACATTCTCCCTATATGAAGTTCACATTTTTCTGGGTGAAACAAAGCACACTTGTACCTCGGGTCTCCAGGGCACCTTTTAAAGCAGTAAGGAGAACTGAAAGTCATCTACAGGAAGCAATATAGTCTTACGTGCTAAAAAGATCTGAATTAAACAGCTTGACTGTCATATCCACTCTTAAGACTTTGAAAAATAAGGAAACAAATTTAAGTTTTACGTAGCAAACCCAAGGCACACAATTCCCTGACATTACAACTCTGCTTCACATACCTCACTGCAGAGGTAGGTTACTCACTGAACCTCTTCGGGACAAGCAAAATAGAAACCTCTCTGTTAAAAATAAGTGAAGGCAGCAAGCTGGGTTCACTAGAACGTTGCCAACTCCAGTTAATAACATATTATCCTTTAAGAAATTCTCCACTTTTAAAAGGGAAACAGAAACATCAGCAGGTCTGGCAAGTGGTGAGGAAGGCACCCAGTTCACTCTGTTCTGAGCAGAATCCATCACTTAGCCATATACCAGCCAACCAAGATTACTTTGTCCCTCAATTTTTAAAAGCAGATAATTCTGAATAATTATGTTACTCAATGGTCCTGAATATTACTGAGTAGCAAATGCATCAAACAAGACGCTAAATTTTGTAATTTAAAACATGCATACACATAACAGGGAAGAAAAAAAAATTCTCTATACACTTTTTCAAAACAACATACAAAATTACATAGCAACAGTGCAAAAGCTTCTGGACAATTTCCTCCCCCTAGCCTCCAATGAAGGGTTTATTCCAAAGAGACAACCCTCAGCAGACAAAGCCCGCTTGTAAACACAGGAACACAGGAATTGCTGTGCTGGTTCAGATTAATAGTCCATTTAGTTCAGTAACCTCTCATTTGACAGCAGACAGCATCAGATGCTTCAGGGAAAGGATGAAGAAATCTCTAGGAGAGCAATTACAGAAAAACTTTGCTATAAAATTTCTTTCCAACTCCCATCATCTACTGGATGCCTTATTGCCTGTAAGAGGAGATTGTCTCTTGGTCTTTTTGTTTGTTTTTGCTAGCCCGAATAATACAAATAATGCTAAACAACACCCTAAACATTGTGGATATTTTATATATCTATATTTCATGGGTTTAACCCTCAAAATTGTTGGCCCTAACCAAACTGAAAGGCACCAAGTCTCCATGTCACCAGCACACTGCTTAAAATAATATTCTGCTATGCTTTTAAATAACTCTCTTGTTTTCCCTGGATGACCTTGTGTAGTTACAGGATCTAGTGTAGCACAGTAAAAGTGATGCGGATGTAACTCACCACCTTCAAGAGTGCCTTCTGCTCTGTTCCTCTCAACACAGTATACTGCAGTGACCCTCCAGAAAGAGGCTGGGAGAAGGCAAAAATACCTACAAATTCCCCCCCTCACCCCAAATGTTTCAGGTTTCCTTCATGACAAATATTAGTTTCTCTCCAAAATTTACTTTTTCACCTTAATTGCTAGTGTATACTTCTTCGAATGTCACCCATCTAGTTAACAACCTCCTTATATTTCAAGGCAAATACTTTTCAGGGCAGAAGAAAAAAATCAATTCTTAAATAACAAGTCAAGAGTAGCAAGTCATTTCTCTAATTAAGGCATTGACTTTCTTCTAAGATTGCACTAGAATTATCTGTATAGTCACTTCCATGTTAAAACCCTAGGTAAATATTAGCAAAGAAACAATTACATCAATTAATAATAGCAGCTGACAGACTAAACACTACTTGAGAAGGCTTCACTCGCTCCCCAGACACACACAATGCCAGCATCCAAATGAAGGCAGAAGGGGAATAAAATGGACTCAAGCTACCCAAAACCTGTATTTATATCTGGAAGTAAACCCTTGGGCTCTGTAACTACCAAGCCACCCTCTCAACTGGTCCACAGCAAGCAGCTAAACAGGAAAGGTCTGGGCAAGCACAGGCAGCAGCTCTTGGGCAGTCTTCTGCCCCATCGTTTGACCTCTGGTTGGCTCCAGGGTCACTTGTGATTCATCCATGTTGGCTGAGGTCTGCGGGCTGTCACCAGGATTTTTGGAGAAGGCTGAATATTTTCAATTTTTGTTAATTTATTCACACTGTCCATGTCAATATGTCTTCATTTGCAAGCCAATTCAAGCATGGAAATGAATAGAGCATAGGCAAGTATTAGACTAAATTATTTCAGCAATCACATTACTTTTTGTAAACTGCCTTTTTCTCAAACCAAAGCATCTGCAGCTCAGAAATACTACTTCCAAATTAAAAAACTTTTAAAAAAATAGTATCAGTTCAAATAGATTTGGACGATGGCAATCCTCCAAACATTATTGCTGCAAATCAGACAGGCATAAGCGAATCATCCCTTTGAAATCAGTTGTGAAAAAATATCCGAGCAAGGAACGGCTACATGGAATCATTTTTTTAAATCCTCATTTTTAAACAACACAGTGTGAATATCACACTTCAAGTTTCCCCAGTCTCATTTAAAATTACATTCTTCCATTCAGTTCTACCTATATAAAGCCAAAAGGCATAGCAGAAATGGTAAGTCTGGTCATTGCTCGAGATTCAGGCTCAAGAAGGAATTAAACAGGAACAGCTGCTGATGGGCAACTGGGAAGCCTCAGTGGTATTCCCCTTATCTCATACTGCAGGTCCTTCCAAATAAATTCAATTCAAAGACTACATCACATAGGCAGCTAAGAAGTGGAACCACGTCTATACTCACTGACCAGTTCATATTTACATGTAATCTACCCCTCACAAATATCAGAAAGGACACCGCAGAGCTGACAGCATTTGGCGAAACCTGGCACAAGAAACCCTCAGCCCCGGGCTCCTGGTGCTGTCAGGGACTGCTGACCCAGATAAGCACTTCTGAACATCTGCAGGATCTCCTTATGGGTACAAAAAGCAAACGCCCACCAGAACTGGGCAGAACAATGTTCCTCATCTCAACCAGCTTTTCCAAAGTGGGCACTACGGCCTTGTCTTGTGTACTAGGCGAGGTGGAGTAAAATGGATGTATTCAGGTTTTTTCAAGTGTCATTATAATCTTTTTCTTTATTATTCACAGGATTTAGGAGACACCCCACCACCAAGAGGGTCAGAGGTTCAAAATAAATGTTGCACTACCAACAAAGTGAAAGTGTGAAAAAGAAATTATAAATCAACTAACTTAACTGGGATAACTCAAAAAGAGACAACACATAAGAAGCAAGTTCAAAAATACTAGAAACCACTTCTAAGCAACATTAAGCTGACTGAAATCTTAAGAGTTTGAAAAAAATTGAAAGTGTTGTGACAAGTAATCTAAACAAATGTTAAAAGTGGAGTTTGACAAAGATAAAATATCTGCCAAACACCCAAAACATAAATGAAAGTGCCATTCAGCAAGGGCCAAATAAAACAAGATGTAGCCAGGCAGTTTCTGACAGAACAGTAGGGGCATTGTTAGGTCTTCTCATAGACCTCCTTTCTTCATGCAAAAATAAAGAAGAAAGGAGGAGAAAAAAAAAAAAAAAGGCATACCAGCATGTGGAAAAGCAGCTCTTCATTTCAGTATACACCTCAGGATCTCTGTATTTATCTGTGAAAGAAAGTGGTTTGACCCATGGTTTCTGGTGAGCACAGGGGTGTTGCATATGCTGCAGGTTTCTGCAGACCAGAGCAGGAGAATATGGTGAAAATACAGTGAGAGGAAGAAGAGGGTTTTCAGGAGTGATAAGCTCATCTGAAATTTTGTGAAATATTTTTGGTTTTGTTAAACCTACTTAATTTCCAAGATTAATAAGCACTTTCAGTAAAGGAACTCTTCATTAAACATTAACAGCTTCATCCTTCCAGTGGTTGTGCTGAAAGTCAAAGGTTACAAAATCAAAAGACATAAGGTCTTAATATTGCTAATGAACAATGAAACAACTTTTTCTATAAATTTCCTAACAAAGAAGCAAAATACAGCACACGAAGTACAATGCCAAGAAAAAACATCAAACCCCAAAAATCCCAACCCACAAACTCTACAGCTTTTCTGAACAGTATTTTGATCTTTTTAGAAGTGAACAGTAAAACCAGCGTACTCCACCCTAAAAGCTTAATTTTAAGATCAAAAGGATAAAGCATTATACAGTTTTAATTAGCAGGGAGAATACAAAAGCCCATTAATTGAAACCAAAACACAGAGTGGAAAAAAGAGACTTTAAGTATTACAGGGAGACACTGATATGTTTCTCTCTGTTTGTGGCAAGAGTTCAGCAGTTCAGGAGGAATAACTTCTGCAAGTGGCACACTTACTTCCCACTCACAGCTTTTCAGGATATTCACTCTTCTGTGAATGATGCTTAACATGATCTCCATAGCAATTTCTTTTTGCAGCTGTTATCATACGGATATTAAAATGAACAGGGAATCACAGAAACATTGTAGCAACCAACACCAGCAACTGAATAGAAGACGTTAGTTAAGCACACACTTTTGCTTGTAATTTCAGCAGCTCTGAGGTTTTTGTTGGCAGCATTTGCTGCACAGGTTAGGAGAGCCCAGAAGTAACGCTAAAAGCACGGGTCGTGACTGACCCAGGGGTGTAAGCCACAGCACAAACTCTACTTAAAACAGCAGCTAATGTTAGGGAAGAGTGCCCCATGTCTGTGCCTGGCCACCTGTCCATCCAAACTGGCTCACACTCCAACCCAGGGCTGCTCCTGGGAGTGATGGTGATTATCCCCATCCAGATGTAGCCTTTGAGCCGTAAGCTCTGTACTGACATGAGACTCCTATGACACACTGCACTCTTCCTTCCCTAAAGCACCCAACCTTTCAGCCTTCACTCAGACTTTAAAAGAAACCCAGCTTCCTCCTACTATAAATACAGGTCACAACAAATTGAGGAAAGCCTAAATGTCTTCTGATTTGTTTACAGGATGGAAATACATCCATTATCATGTATGTAGTGTATGATAATGTAAGTACAGACACTTATCTTACATATGTCAAGGACTACTCGTTTTACTACTTCTGAAACATCAGGAACACCACGGTCCAGAGCCCCAGGCAGGAGGAGATGGCCAGTGCTGGCCCATGGGCACGCACTCCTGCTGCTGCAAACCCATTCTGGTACCAAGCAGCTGGCATGAAGCTGGTATGAGCCAAGGTCGTAAACACCAAGTGAAGTAATCCCCACAACTGCAGACTCTAAAAGCTCAAGAAAGGAATCCTAAGGAAAAAAATTAAATAAAAGCATTGCATATACAATTCACAACCCTAAGTTTTCCACACCTATAGACAAGTTCTCAACAGAGGGCTATCTATATTCTGCTTTCATCTAACAGTCTTGAAGGTTCAAGGGAGTGAAATCCCAGCTATGGACCATGTAGTTCTTTATGCAGCTCCTTTCTCACCCTCGCTTCCAGAAAATGGCAACTAACAGAGGCACAGATGGCACTGGCAGCTGGAAACATGGCTCACCATGCAGCAAGGCACAGGCCACAAAAAGAGACCTGGGCACAAGGCTAACAAACTTCAAGGCTTACTATTCCCAGTAGGGTTTAAAAGCTACCCAAGGGAGGTATTCCCAGCTGGGATTAGGCAGGGGCAAATCTTTCAACATTTTAACACTGGGCCTGGATTACATCCATC
This sequence comes from Merops nubicus, assembly GCF_000691845.1. Classification (NCBI taxonomy): domain Eukaryota; kingdom Metazoa; phylum Chordata; class Aves; order Coraciiformes; family Meropidae; genus Merops; species Merops nubicus. The sequence continues at coordinate 93,314 of NW_008588485.1, forward strand.
TCAGAGAAGGAGCAGCTCAAAGGTCAAGATAAGAAGGTGCAAGCATACTTTTTTGTCCTGCAATTTCAGCTTATTGCTTATAGTCTACATGGGAAAAATAAATCCACAGACCATATTGCCTGGTTTGTATTTTAATTAAGTAAGTGCCTGGACATAAGTAATAGGGTTTTCCACTGCCTTCTCTTGCTAGCTGGCCAAACATAGGCCTTTCTATAACCACGTCACAGATCATATTCATTTAAAAAAAACAAAACAAAAAAAAAAACAAAAAAAAACAAAAAAAAAAAAAAAAAAAAAAAACACAAAACACTGGCACATAACCTAATTAAAATGTCTCGACCCATTTCACCTCTGCTTTTCTTCTTAGAGATGAGTATGTCCGCATTTGACACAAAGCCCTGTATTCTGTAATCCCAAACTCTCTCCAGCCACCCACAGTTCTTCTGCCATTTCACAGAGGTTCTGATGTTGTCATTTTCCTACCCAATTCCCAGAGACAGCCAGAGCAAATTCCATTCATTGTGGGCAATTTGTTAATGACCTATTTATCCAATGCTCTCTGCATCGTTTTAGTGTTAGGAATGGCTATTGTCAGCCTGCTCTTTGCTCCTTAGAAAAGAAGGCGTTTGGGGTTTGGTTCGTTGGTTGGTTTTGGTGTTTTTTTTTCAATACTCTAACAAAGTAAAATACTTTTGCAACCCTCCAGAGTGTAGAACCTTGTTTAGTTGCTGTGTCTGGATGGGATGGAGTTAATTTTCTCTATAGCAGCCCATACAGTGCTGTGCTTTGGATCTGTGGTTGAAACAGAGCTGAGAACCCACTGATGTTCTCACTATTGCTGAGCAGGGTTTGCACAGCAAGACATTCTCTTGTGCCCAATCTGTCTTGCACCACCCCACCCTGGTGAATAAGTCTGGGAGTAGGCATGAGACTGGGAGGTGACATAGCTTGGACAGCTAACCTGCACTGCCCAAAGGGATATTCCAGACCATATGATGTTCCGCTCAGCAATCATCACTCAGGGAACAGAGGAGGAAGGGGGGACATTTGCAGTTATGGTGTTTGTCTTCCCAAGCAACCACCATGCCTACTAAGGCTCTGCCTTCCAGGAAGCAGCTGGATATCTGCCTGCTAATGGGATGTACTGAATGAATTCCCCTTTTGCTTTGCCTGCATGTACAGCTTTTGCCTTCCCGATTAAAATGTCATTATCTTGATCCACGAATCTTCTGGCCTTCCTTCTGTTTTCTCCCTGTCTCACGGGAGAGTGGAGTGAGTGAGCAGCTGGGTGGGCATTTGGCTGTTAGCCAAGGCTAACCAAACACAAGGCTACAACTGCCAATTTTCTTCTTGACCTCCTTCTTCACCTCTAGTTATCTTCTGTTTAATTAATCTAATTAATTGATAATAATTTAGCAGATCAAAGAAAAGTCTTGACATAACAACTGACTCGGTTAGCATCACTGCATGGTTGGAATCACAACAGATTTATGCAAAGTCACTAGCTGAAGTTCGATGTTCTCCTTAGACCAGCCTCACTCTCCCTAACCCATAGGATAAATTTAATGTTATAATTTATAAGATTTATTTCAGGTAAGGCAACAGTGGTACAGATGTGACATAACCACCTACATTTCTGTCTACCTTCCTCCACTTCCACCCATGAACAACAGAAAGGATATCAGAACTGCAAGGCCTTTGATTGATCCAGGTGACAGTAACAAAATCAACCTGTTAAGTGACGGATAGGGCACTGGCAGATGCCAGAGAAATGACCTTGAAAGCTGCAAAGCTGCTTACATCTTTGTGAAATGAGCATAAAGGCACTAATAAACCAAAATTACTTATTTAGGCTCTTCATAGTTGTACATAACCACACAGGGCATGGGAGAGAGGGCTGCTGGGTAATATCTTCAGATCTGACATTGATTTGCTAGTGACTTCAGGATAGTAATTTGAACTCCAACTGACTCAGTTTTTCCATTTGTGAAATGGAGATCAACATGCACTTCCATTTTAAGATAAATGAAATACTCAAGGCTGGCAACGTCACTAACTGCAAGTAACTAACATCTATTAGTACTTGGTATATGTGACTGCCCCTTTGAGCAGTGTCCCTGGGAGTATGGGGAAACATGACTTACAGTCCAGTACAGATAACTTCATTTCCATCGCCATTCAGAAAAGTGCAATGTACATGCTCCTAAATGAATTCCACACCCCAAATCTATTCAATGCCTAAGAAAAAAAAAATATGCACTGAAAAATAAGGCAACGTATTCCAAGAAGGCTGTTTTATCTATCTGATATGTTTCCTGCATCTCATGGTGATTTACAGTAATAGGTAGTAACTAGTGTACATTATATCTGGTTTTTAATAACCACACTTCCATTATATTTCATTTCCCAAAGGGACTATTTGTGTTTTTTCATATCTTTAACTGTAAAACTGTAAACTGCTATAATCAAGCATTGCTTTCTCTTGTATTCTGGACATCCTCCGTTGATTATAATCACTGCATGCTGAACTTATCTTCAAAATGTTAATCATAAAATGAAATAAAAATTGCTATTATTACATTACGTACTGCTCCATTCATTCTCTCTTCTCTTCTTAACTCAGGGCACCCAGAATACAATGAATTGTAAAACAGAAAAGAGGAAAAACAGAAGGAAAAATAAAAAAGACCAAAAAAAAAAGAAAAGAAGAAAAAAAAAATAAAATCCCCAAACTGTCTTTGAAGATGACAGAGTTGAAGAAGACAGTTGAAAAAAGTCAAAGCACATGCTGTTCTCCCTGATGTCTGCAGGATCTGAAAGTATGTTTTGAGGTACTTTTATGACATTCATTGTAACTTTGGATAAAATAAAGCATATTAAAATACAGTACAACTGATCCAAGTGTACATGGCACATTGCTTTTTTTGGGAACTAGGGACTTGCTCCCACAACCATCTACCAGCAGAAATACTACATGAGAGGAATATATTTCACAAAGTGTAAAGAAAAAATTAGTGCCTAAGCGTGTAAAACAAACTGTAAGGTCATCTGGAGTTTTCAAACCAAACTCACATTTTGGGGAACTGATAGGTTCAGGAGGATACCCTGACTGAAAAGTGACTGAAAGGGTCACTGGATAGGGACGTACTACCTGATAACATCCACAGTGACATTTTCAGCAGCCTCACACACAGTATTTCAGAGATTTCCAGATTTCTAGCAACAAAGTGCTGCAATGGGAAGACCTAAAATCCTTTGTTTAACCTATACCTAGGACGAAGGACACAGGCTGCACACACAGACTCACACGAGGTCTTAGTTTTCTCTGCTTTAATACAGAAAGCTAACAGTACAATCTAACAACACCCAAACCCCAGTCTAGTCCCTCACTTTAGCTTTAGAGTACAACAAAAAGGCTGGCTATAACTGCATCCAGAAGAGCAAGACACAACCACAGTCTATTTGAAAGTAAAGACCTCACTAGGAAAGAGAGTTTTAGTAGAACATATAGAACTTAACTGAAAAATCTCTCTTTTTTTCCCTTCTTTTTTTTTCATGTCTTTTTACTGGACACTGTCATCAGAGGTAATTAAAATTTCTCAGCTTCCTCTCAGAAGAAGCAAGGGATGAAGATCTGCAAGGAAGATTTAGGAAAACTGCACAAAGGAAAAGTTGGCCAGTTTAAGTTCACCCAGCTGGAAAGTAAAATCAGTGAACTAAAAGCATTATTAATTGAGACAGCTGATGTGGACAGAGGCAAAACTACTGACGGAGCAGAGGAGATAAAGCAGACAAACCATTATCACCAATAGTAAATAACACTGAACTGAACAGATACGATCAAAGTAGCATGTACATAAGTACCAGTGATATTACTTCTGAATTTGATTTATTTTATCTTAAGTTACACTGTGTGTCATTTAAGCAAGCCAGTTCCTTCCAGGTATCTTGCTAATATCCCCCTAACAGGAACAGGACTGGATGCCCAGACAGTAAGAGATTAAATGAAAAGGTAATTTCTTACCTAACTGGATAGAAAGGCACTATAAACTCAGGATAGCTAATGAATTTCCTATGTGTAGTAAAGCAAGAGGCCACTGTCATTATATGGTCTGGCCTACCATAAACACAGGCACATACTTTTCCCCAGAACCTGGACTAATCCAACTCTCAACATATATGAAAGAAAAGACTTTAAATGATGGCCAGTTCCTCACTCCTCCCATTACACTCCCTTCCGTTTTCCTCTCCTGTTTATGGTTATAGAGTGCACGGTTAAGAACAGCTGTAGACCTGATGCCCATGGACCAGAGACCAGCCCCAAGAAGAGCCTGCCTGTGTGGCAGCACTGCTACTCTCCTAGTCTGACGTGTCCAGTACACCTTATTTTGATCCCTGCTTCAAAAAGAGAGGGTTTTAAGGAATTCTTATCTAATTAGGTATCAATCCAGAGAGGTATCAGATAGGATGACAGTTCTGACTATAGGATAACATGAGTTGTAACAACTGCTGAGGATTAAAACTCTGTACTATTTATTATCTGAAAATGGGTATCATGCTTAAGGCTTTAGCCAAATTTCTGTTTTTGCAGTAGCATCCCCAAAATCCCCCCTGCAGTTGCAAATGCATGTTCTACTGGCATCTGTTTTCACATCCCAGGCTGTGGTCTACTTTGATAACTCTACCTATGCAGAGCATATACAAGCATGATAAGAAGCATATACATCATCAGAATAACAATACGTAGCATGTGTTCTCTGGGCACGAAACAGAAAACACAGGAAAACATTCTAAATGCACTTTTAATTGCAAGTGATTTAATCACGGCTGAGTCCAGCTCAGCCTTTATGGACTGCACCCACAGTTACTCACTGTTCTCTGGGAAAAACTTCCAGGTCAAGAAGGCAGGATATATTCTCACCTGGTCTGTGTCAGTTAATATCCAATACTTCCTAGCAGTATGCCTGCCTAACACACTGAAATTGTAATTGTACTATGAAGTCAGTTCTGGCACTTTTACTGAAGTGGACTGAAACACGTGGTCACACAAACACAACACACCTAGTGGGGCACTGAAAGAAGCTCAGTCACTGTCACCTCAATAGTTCTGTGTCATCTACAAGATCAGTGGCTGTGTGCTCCCTACCTGGGAGCCCGATGCACTCTACTGTAACACAATCATTGGCCTTTTATTTCTTTGATTATGGATGTTAAACCCTAAGTACAAAAACCATAAAATCCCCCATAAAGTACCCTACAGAAGCAAAGGTACTGATAATAAGGTACTTACTGTATATGGTTAATTATATATTTTTTTTTACTATTCAATAGTGTTTACACGGAAATTAAGAAGGATGGGTAGTCCTGTCAGACCTGAATTAATTTGTAAAACATATAGTATTCCACTAACATTTCTGCAAGTCTTGACACTACAACTGGCAGACAATGTATCCTGGTTTTGTGGCTTTCCTAACCAAAAAAGACCATTAAAAAATGAGTGCTGTGAACTTCATAACTATGCTGTGTTTCTTGTCATGCTGGGATTAGTAATAGCAGTGCTATCAAATATTACTGTGCAATAAAACCTGTGGTTTGCATTTAGATTACATTTGATTTCTTCATGTGGAAAATGCATGCTCTAATTTTCCTCTTACAGTAAAATTGATAATACATAGAATACAACATCACAGCAGATGACACAGTCTACAAGGTAGGCATGACTTGGTTTATAGTCATGAAGCTTGTACTTCTGGCTGTGATTTTATGAGCCAGGCATACAAAAAAGAGTACAAAAAAGGTATTTATAAATAAAGGTATACAACAGTAAACAGGAAAGGAGACCAATGTACAGAACAGATAGAAATGAATTTAATCAGAACCAAACAGCTTCTACAGAAACTGCAAACTTAGCACTTGGAAACCTCACCAGTCAATAATTCTGTACCTCAGCAGCCTTCTTTAAGAAAAGAAAGCTATTCTAGGCAGGAAAAAAAAGAATGTCAATAGGACAGGAAGCATCCTCACCAGGCAGGAAAAAAAAATAATTCTTTGAATAAATGCTGTTAAAGCTCGCAATATCATAAACAGGCCCCTCACCTTTCCCTCTTCTTCCACAAAGTAGAAATCATCTATCACTATTTTTTTTATACTAGGTAATCTAGCAAAGCATTCATTTCAGTGGTATATTTTACAATATGTTTCAGAGAAGCTTCTATAAGCATCTAGGATCTTATTAACTAAAAAAAAAAAAGGAGGTACACACTGCACACGGTCTCCATGGGGACATCACACATGGCAGAAGCTGTGAACAGAGCACTTCCATCACAGAAAGGCAATGGGGAAGAATTATACAATACGGAACAGAGCAGAGAGCTCATTAGCATGTAAAAACCATAGCCCTATATATACTGTTATATTTTTGTATGTTGTCACATTAACAAATTGCTGTTTATTAGCCATGAATTACTGAGTCAAGCACAACAGAACCGGGCACTAGCTTAAGCAAAGCAGCTGGATGTAAAACTAATGCAAACAGCTAAGAGTAGAGTGATGCCTTAACTGCTTCTCTGCATAGCTTGATCCATCAGCCAACAAACTGATTACCCATCATAGCAAAAATTTCACCTTTTGCTACACTGCAATAATTCCTGAATAAATACAAAACATGGTCAAGCTTGACAAACTGATATATGAAGAACTGCTTCCACCAAGGATGGTGATGCCAGTGTTAAAATAAATTATCATTTTACAGTGCATTAGTGTTTTTAAATTCAGGCCCACCATGAAAATCACAAAGTGCAAATGTATTAGTTTTTAACTGTTTACATCCACTTCAAAGTACACATTTTTCTTACTACTACCACAATGTTATCACCACATTATCTTACTCATCTGAACTCACATTTTTTTCCACTGCAGTCTCACCATGGATGCACTCCTCAATCCAAAGAAATGAAATCCTTACTGCACAAAGCCAAAGATTACACTCTGCTCAAAGCTCGAAATTTCAGAAGCATAAATTGCCAACCAAGACCATTACAAGTTAGTCTCTCCACAATGATCAAGCCCTGACTTGCATCCGCTTGCTTGCTCAAGCTTTGTATCTGGCCTAAGAAGTGCTGATATCAGGAGAAAGATACTTCAACCATGTGTCATAAACAACACACTTAATGGCTGTTATGCTCCTTTCCTTTTGCTTTTTGTACACTAAAAGCATTTTGCTCAGGAAGAAAAGAAAAAGAGGAATCAAAGCTTTGGACCTCGCTTTTTTTCTTGGGAAAAACAAACAAACAAACAAACAAACAAACAAACAAAAACAGACAAAAACAGTGCAAAATGCAGCAATTCCTACAGACAGCAACAGATGAAACTTCTTTACTGATTTAGTATAGCCCTGACTACCTGAAGTTCACACTGACCAAAATTAAGACTCACTGCAGATTACCAAGTTTTGTGTGTTTTTTCATAGTCCTATGTAAAATTTACTTTGGCACAATACAGGAGTGCATTATTAATCAGCATAGGCTAGTTTGAAAAGTATGCTCCATTTATTCAGAGGTAGGACTGACTCCAAATCCAGGCTTTCTTTTCCACATGGAATGTGAGCATATCAGATTTGGTATTTGATTTTTCAGCTCAGCTGTGAGGGATGAAATGAACTTTGGAAAAAAAATAGAGGTAGAGTCTACATGGTAACTGAAAAAGAAACCAGATGCCTTTTTTTTTTTTTTTTGGTAGTTTCAGGTATCAAAGTGAAAATGTCAAATCTCTCTAACCACATCCATTACAGTAAAATCTCAGAACAGTTGAAGACAATGATGCTTTGCTGTTGGCATTAATCTAGTCTCACCCATCCATAACTAAAAAAGATATTTCCAAACGACATACACTTTTCTCTCAACTTTCGCAGTATTTTCAGATTTATACCTCCCCTGTTTATTCCCATATTGCAGTCAATTAGCATCTGTAACATAGATAGCTGAGCAGATCTGTGCAGTTTTAGCATTAAGTCTTTAAAATCACTGTTCTTTACAAGATACTTTAATGAAAAGAGAGAATATTTACCAGCAACTATTAACCATGAAGTTTAAGGAAATAGAAGAAGCTTGTAGGAGGATCTGCTAATGCAGTTGATTGCTGTTACTTCTCATATGCGAAAACTATTGCCTCTGAAGTCTCTGACAAAAAAGCAAACAGATATCTCAGTCTCGACGACTTAATCACATCTAACTCCATGGATGTCAACAGTGTCACATTAAGATACATGTAAAATCAGAATCTAACTGTCCAAGGCTGCTGAAAAAAGAGATGGTGGAGAGACACAAAAATTTTCATGATATGAGTCTTCTCCATAACTGTGTGCATGAAACTAAAAGATTAAACACCCTATGACAAGTCACAGTACTACTTATTGGGCAGCAATAACCTCAGTGGTGACAATAGGTACATTTGTTGCAACAATGAGATGGAAAGAAAATGCATCCACACTTGAGTGATTCTGCAGAGAAACACAGCTACACCCAACACAATGGAAAATATGTTCAAGATGAGCTTATCTGTATGAAACTACAATTGCAGTAATGTTGTTAGAAACAGTGAAAACTGTGAAAATCCTTTGAATTAAGTGTTGACCAAGTTAAAGCTTTAGGTAGGCATCTCAAACCCATCTACTCACCCACACACCTGGGGGTAGTATCCATGTGATAAATGGCATTTAACATGCACCTGCACTCTACCTACTAATCCATCTTCACCTTGGCTACTTAGACCATTACAAATCTCTGAGGCACTTCAAATAACCACCTTCTGTGAGGAATAATTTCTCCTCAAAAGGGTATTGGCAAGAAGCCATGAAAGACTGAAGTTCAAGTATACTGCAGTTCAGCCTGGCTAGAAGTGGGACCTTTATATTCCTAGACAATTAGGGTTATACGGATTTTCATAGTACTATATCTTGGAGATGGAAATCCAGGATTTCTAACAGTAAAACTCACAGTTAAGTCACTAGGCAGTAAGTGACTTGGAGACCCACATACATAGACACAGCTGAGTATGGGGTCAGGTGGTAAAGCCATTTAGACACTGACAAAAAGACAACATCCATCTTCTTGGTTCATCTACAGGGAAGAACACCATTTCCTCAAGCTGGATTGATATATCACACTCCTGTTCCCCTGACAGCTAAAGGCCCATACAAGACACCTTGCCAACCACAAGCTGCATGGAAAACTGAGGCTTCAACAGGTGCAACAGACCATTCAGTTATTGAATTTCAAGAAAACACAGTATGTTTTAAAGGTGCAAATTAAAGGCGCAATACATTCAGGGAGAAAATGCTGATTTTCTCCTCAAAATACAGCAGCTACTCTCCATTTCATGACATGACAACTTAAAGAGAAGGAAATATTTATTTCTTGTGTCCAAACCGTGTGTTCTGTGGCAGCTTGAAGAAATGCCTAGAAAAGTACCAGAGGTCCACAGAGACCTCTATCCGTGCCCAGAGTGTGCAGGGTACACCACCTTTGGCACGCAGGGAAAAATTCTGCCTCAAGATGAAAGAAAGAAGGATTTTGTGCAAAGGCCAGTTTATTATTATCTGAACTCTGTCTGGGCACCAGGACTGGACCCTGAATACATTATGTCAGGATATATGCTCAAAGTTGGCTTCCCTAGCAGCTCTGCACAAACAGAAATCAGCAGGAGTCCAGCATGTAGAGTGGCTTCCGAATCGGGTCATTAATCTGTACAAGCAGAAAAATCTACCCAACAAACACATTAGCAGCCATCACGCTCAAGGTTGCAAGGATGAACTATCATGCAAATTGGTGCACATCTCATGCCTCCTCGAGTCACAGAGCAGCCTACAGGGGAGAGCATAGAAAGCTACAGATGTGAGCTCTTGGTGAGGAGCGATGCAACGTGACAGATTCCCTTAGTCACTATGATGATGACATGGTCTTATTTCTTCTGCGGCAGCATGCAAAGTCTTCAGAGATGCTGAAATCCTGAAATGACTCCAGAAACATGCTTGTGGCCACAAATATCTTTGCCACCTTCAAACAAGCACACAAAACCACAAGGGTGGAAGAAGATTCAAGGTTTGACGTACACAGAGATGTATAGATTAGCCACAAGCATCTGTTTTCCATCCACTTGCTTGATGATTTATCAATAAACTAAGCAGTCTCCACCTGCTGTCCAATCAATAGCTGATTAGTTAGACAATACCCTCCAAGTCTTCTGGGACAGCAGCATTTTGAGGTCTTGATTTCAAGGACAATAGTTTTTTCAGTTATACAGGATGTGACTCCTTAGTAATGGTGTAAAGAAAGCAGAGTTAAAAGACCTTCACTTTGATACTACTGTAAATGTAATGTAAAATGTAGAAGAGACTTTATCTTGGGCTCAAACCAGAAACCATTGGGGTTTGTTTTGTTTTGTTTTGTTTTGTTTTTTAATGCTGATAATACTGCAGGCATGAAAAGATTTCACTTTTGTAGTCCCTTGGGAAAAACTAATGCTCTCTTTAAAGCGACCACAAACAGGACAGACCTAAGTGAGACAGAAAGACATATGTCTCAGATACTGTATCACGAAAACACACATTATTTACAGCAACCCAGAAAAGGACCACGTAAGAGGCAAGGTATGAAAGCCAGAATAGCCCTACATTAATCATCTAAATGCCCGACTGTATAACCAACAAACATGATCTCAGTTAACGCTGTCTGGCAGTTCGTCAGGAGGCTGCAGGAAATAAGAGGGACCAAGGAGAGTAAGAGGGAAGAAAGGCTGGCTGAGTGATGCACCTGCTCCTTGCTTCCCTTTCCCATTTTGCACAGAGAAATTTGCACAGTTACAATTCTTAAGTGCACTGCACTTATGCTCTTTTACATTGACGACAGCCTAAAGATTTGGTGGATGTAAAATACTACCCTACTACTTAGAAGCATTTCTGCACTACCAGTTGGTGTAAAAGAGTCCTTGTACAGGTAGGAATCTGACTTTGTATCTCTAGCTTTAGAATTTACTTAGCTGTGGTTTTGTTTCCCTATGTATGATAAAAACACAGTGAGAAGGCTTGTTAGGAGTTGTGTCCAAGTTTAAAAAACAACTAATTTTTAGAGAGAGAGATATATAAACATAGAAATTATATAAATTTATAAACAGAAATACATATAAGTGCATATGGATACATATATAATTGGTATACATATATACACACACACAGAGACTACTTCTTGATAACACAAACTGCCAAGTGTGTGTACTGGGACTACTCTTGCTCTCACCAGAATCCCAGACAAAATCCTTTAAGTAACGGTAGCGCACGTTCTACTTCGCAATGGAGAACAGGCAGTGAACATAACTTTGAACTGTTTCAAGTGAGCCTGAAAGATGCTTAATCACCAGAGTTTGCATCTGTTGCAAACGGCTCATTTAGTTCAGCCTCAGAGGCATTTGCTTTCCACTTTTCAACCTCAGAAAGCAGTAACCTCGCTAAGGAGGTTAGACACAATATCAAAAAGATGCCAACGAACAGCTGAGACTTAAATTTATGCCCAGCATGCTTATGCAGACATGAAAATGAATACTAGGTACAATTAGTTTCAGATATGTTACATATTTTTGCTTGTTCTTAAAGAATTTCTGGAAGACAAACATTAAAAAAAAAGCTTGAAATTAAATTCAACCAGGGAAAAGTTAATCTATTTGCCAAGAAGAACAGATTCAGGTTCCATGACAAACACAAATATATATTCAAAATTAACTTTAAAATGCTTCTAAATTCAACCAACGTGCTATAAAATGAAAAATGTATATATTATATGCACCAATTAGAAAACACTGTAGCAAGGATTAACTACATGCACAGATCTTATGAGCACCCTGGGAGCACGACAGTGGATTAAATACAGTCACGCAATCTTGAAATCCACAGACATTGTCTTTTCCTTGTATTAAAGGGGGGGAGGGAAGTCTTGGGGTGGGGGGGGGCTGGAAAAAATTGTGTTAAAGGGGGGGAGGGAAGTTTGGGGTGGGGGGGGGGCTGGATGGGGTTTTCTCTGAATGAGAGAGGAAAAAAACCCAAGGTAGCTACTTAGAGTATCAGTAGGTTTCATCTAGATGCAGAGTATTTACCAGGAAATTAAACCTACCTAAATCCTGCAACATTTACTTTTATCAGACTCACCTATTTCCAGAAGGATGACAACCACCTATAAATCCACTTTCATGAGAAAATTACAAAAATCCTTTGGATGTGCAGCGGTCAGTATTCAGTATTTGCCACCAGCAGACACTGTTGTTAAACAAAATGGGAAGTAGCCTTTGAAAGCATCCAGAGAGAAAAGCAAATCCTAGCCTCTCTCTAAATCCTGCAAAAATTCATCTCCTTCATTTGTGTGGATCTCTTTACTGCAATTGACATGGGCTTGCCCAGGGGACTAACTTGTTGTTCCATAAAGATCCTTAAATAGGCACTACTGATGAAACATTTAGTCCAAGCCCTGGTATCAAATGGCTGCTATTGCCAGTGACAGTGATAGAAAAATCTATTTGCCAATTAAATAACTGCATGCAAAGCTATGACTGTTTATTATGCCTTCTAACATAGTTCAGCTGGTTTGGATCATATCCAGTGAGCTTCATATTTTACAAAAACTGCATTGCATAGAACTTATAAGTAACATGCTTTAAGCCTTTGTTTTTTAAACACACCTTTGCACTTATGTTGTTATGAAGTGTTTGCTTAGGCAAAGGAATACATTTTACACACAAATGTCACTTACATCATTCAACTATACATACATATTCCTTTGGACCTCTCTCTGTTGATAATGAAATTATGATTTATACTTTGAATATAAAATCGTATTTTAGTTGTTGAAAAAACCACTTTAAAAACTCACAGTGTTTACTTTAAATATGAAGGACATATAAAGGCTATTTATTTTTTGTAAAACTAAGGGAATACATTTTGATCCCATGAGTCTAATAAAACTCTGCATAAACATAACAATAAGGAAAGCTAAGATGAATAGTTGAGATGAACACTTAAGCCTGGACTTCATTTTGCTTGGACTTCCATCATGCCAGGAAACAAGAAAACAAACGAAGAGGCAGTAATTAAGAGGGATTTAAGATTAGAAGCAGCACTACATCCACGTTTGGAACACCATTAAAATAGGGCGCAGCAATCAGTTTGATAATGCTGTAATTTAACAAAATACTTAAGGGTGTGAGTTGCAACTCAGAGACGACATCTCCACTGAGAGCAGCTTAAGCATATGCTTAACTTGAAATAACCAGATCTTAAAATGCGCTATACGTCAAGCATTAATATACGTCTTTGGGGTATATACTGTATTTTGGTTTCATTTTAGCCTAAGGGGAAAAAAAAACCAAAAAAACAACCACGCTAACATGTACAACAGTAATGAATAAATACGGGATAAAAATACTGGAAATTGCAGAACATACAGCTGAAATTAATCCCCTTCCATAAATAATGAAAAAGAGAAACTAAGGTGAGTTTTCTTCTTTTGATTACAGGACAGTTGGGGGTTTCTTCCTTTAAAAAACTACCAAATGCAAGTTAGTATCATACTCCTATTCCACATTGCCATAGATTTAGTATAAATTAATAAAAAATTACACTCAGTGTTTCAGAATGAACACTGATCCTTCTGTGTTTTGCATTAAGATTTAAGTTACTGCTTGCAACAGCATTTTTAACTTTACAACTACCTTGTTAGGAGGAGTTGTAGTTTTTATTGTACTGATTTCTGGAGAAAAATGTTTCCATCTTACTTTATCAGATTATCAAAACGGTAGATTATAATTTATGGAAAGTGTTCTTTCCATTTTCACATTTAAGCATCATTCATGGCAATTACTGATTAATTTTAATAACCCTTTTAAAGTTCATACGATGAAATTGTGGGTAGGAAGATTCACTTGAAGAGTTTTTGTGAAGTAGAATACCTGATTTAATTATGCTGCTCTTCCACAGGTTCATGAAAAAACAAACTGTTGCATTACCTTTGACTGCATTAAATTTAGCCTGTAAAGAAAAGAAAAAATATCTGTTTGCCTAGTAAGTAAAGTTAATGTTTTTATGTCATATTACAGTATCTCTCTTCCTATACTTTCTAGCTATTTATATGGGAAAAGGTCCAGACTGTCAGTGTTCAAAAACTGCATCGGAGCCTCTTTACTTCCTTTATTTCTCCCTGCTGGGCAGAAATTTTTAATCACAAAAATACCTCCTCTAAGTCCCATCTCATATCCAAGTTAGCAATACTCAAATCCTAGCACAATCACTTTGTTGTAAAAATACGTTCTAGCCAGTCACAACTGGAACCCATTAGGTTTGCATGTGAGCAGCACATTTTTGTGAATGATAGAAGAAGACAGCAAGACCTGCAGAAACACTGAGGCCCCAGTCCTGAAAACATGTTTTTTGAGGTTCAGAGCAAGTACATGATTGCCACATCTGAGAGCTTGCAGGTGCTCTCAGGTGCTTCCTCACCTGCACTGGGTCATAGCCAGAACACACCAGCTGCAGGAAGAAACTATTTGCTAACTTAAATAATTAAATTACAGTTTTAGAATTATTAAATTTTTTTTCTTAAGTTTGGAATGAGATATTTTTGTGATGAATATTAATCAAGAACTCACTAAATATTTTAGACTTTTTAGCAGATTCCTTTAACCAGCTTGGCTCTGAAACAGGTACAGCAAACACTTGGGGCATTTCTTATCTGTTGTTTTCCAAGTTTCTCTTTCAAATCAAAAGTAGCAGTCATCAGATCTTTTATTTCATTCTCCTAGGATTCTGATCTCTAACATGTACAATTACTCTGATTTATTAGTGTATAAAATACCTTTAAATGTGCCCAATCTATCTGAATAAATATGTTTCAATGTAAATAAAAATACACAAACTTTTTTTTTTTTAAATATATCACAATGAATACATTGGCTTTAACATCTATTCTCTTGAGTCATTTTGAGGTGGTCCACTTTTGTTTTCCTGACTTTCACAAACATGCTTGCAGCCAGTAAGAGACTCTTCACTATGATTAATGGCCTCCCATTGGGTATACAGAAAATTTCCCAGCCCGGTTCCCTTGAGAATGCTCCACTACATGGATTTCTACGCAAAGCTAGATTAAAAGAGGAGGAGCAACAGCTATAGTCCACCTACCCCACAGCCATCAATTATATACAGTTATAAATCAAAGTTTTCAGCCAGAACAAAGCCTAGTGTGGCAAACAAACAAGGGCGTTCACAGCAAATTGTTTTGAAGCAGAATAAAACTCTTGATGGAAACAAAGGGGCTAGCAAAGCCACTGTCAATATCACTATAAAGTTCCCTTGATTTATTAAGAATTAGACATAGTGTATCCAATTACTGCTGAATTAACTTAAACAGAAAGCAGCAAGTGGAAAAATAAGCAAGGAGATGGATTTCTCTTTTGAGAGGAAAAAATCATGCAATTCTATATCATAGTTAATTGAAGACAGTAACGCAAATCATAAAGTATCTGTACTTTAACTCCCTGTATTTGTGTTTTTTGGCTTTTGGTTTTAAGCTCTCTTTCATGAAACACTGGTATGTCTATCTCATCCATATTTCATCTCTGGCCTGTTTGTTTTCCCAGCTATTTCTGCCTCTACACCATAGATGATTTTGATTAGTTTGGATATTTTTAAATACCCTTCACACACAATCTGCTTTCAAATAAGATAGATGAAAAACAAACAAACAAACAACACAAGGGGAAACGGAGACAAAAGACTGTTAGCATCTCTTCTCACGTCTCTCTTCCCTTCTGGACAATGTGAATTACCTGCAAAGGGTTGGGTCCCCCTTTTTACAGACATTTAACATTCTGTTTTTTGATAGACAGAAATTTTTGGAAAGCCAGAGAATACAGTATCAGTCAAAATGCAAGTAAGATCTACCCAAAAAAATCAGTTGGTACTTGATTCCGCACCCATTCCTCACTGCAAAACATGTTTCACAGGGACTCTGGTTCTCTCTGAAGAAACAGATGCTCGAGAAAAGTGCTCAGTAATTTTCAGCAG
>NW_008588485.1:109440-122343 GCF_000691845.1 Merops nubicus
GATGTTTGTGGAAAATTAATTTTTGACAACTCTACCGAAAGATGTGCAGTCAGTCAAGAGTTTTCTGGATGACACCACTTTCCCAATGAGACAAACCTTGTCCTACACCACATTTTCCCTGGTCCTTCCTTGTGTTATAGTCCTCCAGCTTGCAACAGGTGCCAGCACCCTGCGTGTAAAGGAAAACGGAGTTTCCATTTCAGGTATTCCACCTCTGACCACAAATGGTTGCATGTGAAATACATCCAGACCTACATTAATGCATACACAAGGTCCTGTTTTCTATGCAAAGCTCTCTTGAAAGAGGCACGATGCATTCAGAGTGGTGTACAGACACCGTCCATATTGGTTGAAGGATTCCTATGAGCTGTGCAGAAACAAAGACTCCCAGGACACCTAGCCCCATGACTGACAGACAGCAAGAGGTGCCAGAGTCTGTCTGCCAAACCACTTCTCCTTCACAGAAGAGCTTTTCAAGAAAGAACCTCTGAAAAATACAGAAAAGCACTGTGGTAGGGTCCTTGCTCTGTGTGTTACCTTGCAAGATGGCCAGGCCTGATGACTAAGGCAACACAGTTGTAGGTTACTAATGCAACACAACATATTCAGGGAGCTGATCAAACAACATCATGTAGAAGGATGAGACTGGACTGTGAGGGGCCATCTCATCCCAGGACAGGATAAATTACCCCAGCATTGTTCCTGGTAGCCATGTTCTTAAATATTTCTAGTAATGGGAAGTTCATAATCTCCTACATTAGTCTTCTCTAGAACTTTATTACCTGTTACATTAGAAAGGTTTTCTAATCCTTCTCTCATTACTTTCTTCTGTGTTCAAATTATTCCTGTCTTGGCAGTACTGCCACATAGACTCTGTAACGCTGGTGCCTCTCTCAGAAGAAACTCAAGAGCACGGTGCACAGAAAGGTATGTGTAATACAGTACCTAAACATCCTGCCTAAGGAAAGCTGTGGGCTGAAACATGGACCATCACCTTAAGGGCAGCTGAGCCATTCCCAGTAAGATAAAAAACAGTTAAGATTGCTTAGTGTCTTGCAGATTTGTAACATATATACCAAAAGTATTGGTTATTACCAGAACAGGCCTTCTTAGTTCTGGTTTTTCGTTTGTTTGCTTGTTTGTTTTTCCAAAGGGATATATGACTGGCAAATAGAGGATAAAAATGACATGATGTCACAAGCTTGCTGGCTTGCTCCATAACATCTAATTCAAAGCACCTAATAATGAAAGACTACATCCTTCAGCAGCCAAATAAAACTCCAGATGATCAGTCTCTATAAAAATGGGACCAATTAGTAAATACTTGAATTTTCTTTTATGCCTCCTAGATGTGTTCATTCTTGATAAGCCTCAGTTTTTAACTGATGTGAAGAAGATCCATGAACCCTATTGCACTAGTCTGTGCTAAAAGGGTACTCCACAGCCACTGCTCTCTCTGTGAAATTTGGCTGGAATAAGCCTTCATGTCATGACATATGGAAATACCACATTAGCAGTTTTAACAAGATAAACCACCGATACACAGTCTGCTGGACTACAGTTGGTTTTCAGTGCTGGGCCAATGCTCTCAAAGTGTTCTGAGGGAAGAATTTGCGACCTTGACACAAATGTGATTTAAAAAAAGGACTGGGTGAAAGAAAAGATTGTGGTTGTTGAAAAAGCTGAAGGTGTAATCCTCCAGACAGATTTGCAGTTAGGTGCAAGAAAAAGGCAAAAAGGTGCAGCATCAATTGTAGTGTGACAGCAGTCAATTACCTTGGTTCTTTAAGGCTCATCTTGCAGCTCCTCCACAAGGAGGGTATCCCTCATCCTCCTGGTTAGATGTTTAGTGCAGGAGCTCCAGGAAGAAGACAGAGACATCAGATACAAATAGCTCAAGCCATACATCCCTTTCACCGAGTAGCTACAACAACAAGATTTGACTTTTAAGGACTGAAAGTGGACAGAAATGCTTAACTTGCCATTGCAAATTACAGTCATGTTTTACTTATTTTTACTTGCAAATTAATGCAGAAAAGAAACAAAAGCACATAACTAATTCTAACAACAACAGACTCAAGGTCATGCAGAATATAATTATCTTCATTTAAAAATGGAGGCAATATTAAACACATAGTTCTCCATATGAACTTTGTGAAGGGATGAGTACATCTAAAAAGAGCAGATGGAGAGAAACCTTCAGTTCACTCACTATATGAAGTTATCCCTCAACCATATAGTTTTAAGATAAACATTGTAGTTGCAAAATGACTTTCTGAAGAGATCACAAATTCAAACTCAGCACCTCATCAAGAAAGCAAATCAAAAAGCCTAGCCTAAAAGCTTTCTTTTTTTTTTTATTACTCATTTTTAAATGTTTATTTCTTACACATTTACCACAGTTCATTTCAGCTGAACAGAACCCCCATGTTCATGATTTTTGCCTACAAGAATATTAAATTTCTGTGCATCTGTCTTCTCTCTAGGGGTTTCTTCAGGGAATATAATAGTCTATTTGTTTTTCTATTGATCTTGTATCTAAATACTGTTTTCTCCCTTTCAGAAAAAGAGAGCTGCCAAAGAATAAGTAGTGTCACTGTAAAAATGTTTTTCTTAGCTGGATGAAATGATGGCAGAGTAAGATTGGGAAAAATATTTTTCAAATCTGTTTTAATAAGCATACTTCCAGATAGAGATATGCTAGATATTGTTCAAGGCATGCCCGAGGCCTATGATCCATCTTTCATCCTTTTTACCAATTTCAGACTGACAGCTAAATTAGCTCACGGAACAGGCTCCCGTAGGCAGTAACCAATAACCTGCCAGCCAAGGTAAGTTGCAACAGTGAAAGACATAGGGGGAAGAAAATGGAGATAGAAAGCTGCACTTACATCAGTTGGTAAGGAAAACATTTGGGATACAAAAAGGATCAAATTCATAAAAATTAAATAAAACTAAGCCACACTGGAAAGAGAAATATGAATTGTGATTCAATGCTTTTATTAAGCAATAGGCATAAACTGACCTCTTAAGACTTGACTAGCCAGTCTTGGGAGTTTCTGTAGTTAGTAAATCCAGTAAGTTTACGAAAGATACAACTGCAAATGGAATACCTTTTTCTATCTATAATATTTAGGCTCAGTACCACCTAGTTACTGGGATGTGTTCATTGGAAAAGGAAGACAATAGCTGGTCATAAAACGCAAGATATCAACAATCTTGCGAATGACAATGCTCATTTTCTTCTCAGACAAAATAAAATCCTCACCATGGGAGTGTTTCCATTACAGTGCTAATAGTGCACATGTGCTGAATTATTTAAAAAATAACAGAGATATGAAGAATGACATATTCATCAGTTCACTGACAAAACAGTCAGTTTAATATTTGCACAGTATCTATCTGACTGAGTAACTTGAGTTTATTGAAGCTGATGTATAACATATATCTCTCCATGAAAGTAACTGCATCAAACATTTAGAATAAGCTCTTTCTGGAACGGGCTTAGTTATACCTGAACCTGCATTTGACTTGCATTTTCGTCTTTTTTTTTCCATCACACTCCATAATAGCTAAATTGCAGTTTAAAACCAATGACTTCCATAGAGTTAGTGACTTTTTTTCATGGTAGCAATTTCCCCTGATGTTATTTACAATACCCTATAACATTAGCAATGATATTTACAATTACGGTTCACAATATTGTGCAGTACTCTGCTAAGCACTGTCACCAGTTTTTCTTCTGTTTTATTGGACTCTGTATATTAGAATTTCAACAGATGATACAACAAACCCAAAATAATAACACAGATATTTGCAAAAAGTCCTTTTTTGTTTCAGTGGGATGCCACAAAATATGACAAACCCATCAACCTGTGTGATGGTGAGATGAGTATTTTGTTGCTCACTGCAGCTGGGTATCTGCGTTTGAAAAGCATGCTTAAATTAAAGATGCAAAGAAATGCCTGGGGTTTCATTGCATTGCAAATGTAAAGAAAGACTGATTTTCTTCAAAGGAGGTTGATAATAACCTACAAACAGCAGGTATTTTCTGCTACCAGCATGTAGCTGGCATGTCATGGCTAGTACATCTTTAATCATAATAATGAGTTCTGTGGTAATCATGATAAAATATGTTTTAACTGACAGTGTTTTTACTTGCCATTGCTACCTCTACTGAGAATTAGCTGACTTTTCTTCTTTTTGAGCTCCTCTGGCCTTAGCACGGCATCTCACTGAGGCAGCCTTCACACTAGCTGCCTTGCTACTTTAAAAGGTTTGTTTGTTGTCAGTGTTTAACTCTTAAATATCAGCTTAATACTCCAACATTCAGCTAACTGCTTGGCACAAAGAACACACCTGCAAATAACCAAATAGTCTGGAAAACTATGGGAAATTTCCATTTCTTTTCCTGCAACAGGCAAGCAGTTCTGTAACTTCTTTCTCTCATCATGTCTCTTTTTTCTGTCACAGATAATTCTTCCCTAAGTCCCCAATTTTCTTTAATCTGTAATTTTCTCTAAGCGTTTACCTATTTAAAACTCATATATTTCTGTAATCCACTGGAAGAAAATCAGTCCCATATCAGGACTCTCTCTTGACCTTGAACATTAACATTGCAAAAGAGCCAGACCAAGAGTACTCAACATTTTCTACTCCTAACTGCAATCAGGAACACTATATAGTATGAGATGATACAAGCTTCCAGTCTTCTCCAGAAAAACTGATTCTCCTTGAAATATCAACTTTTTTTTTTTTTTTAAGACACAAATCAACACATTAAAAGAAACTTTTTGCCCTTTTTAACTTGAAAATAAAAAATCTAAACATGATTGAAATTCCACCAAAAAAAAAAAAGAGGGGGGGGGGGGGGGGGGGGAAAGAGGGGGAAAAAAGGGGGGGGGGGGGGGGAGGGGAAGAAAGCTGGAATTAAAACATTTTACAGCACAACGAAAACTGCCCAGTGAAGCGACCTGAACTGTGGTGCACCCAGCATTAAAATTTAAAACCAAAAATAAACCTGATGTCTAATAAAATTCCCCCATCTCCACGGTAAACAAACAAAGAGGCAGCTATGAATAAACACAACTTCTTCCACTATGCTTGTAGAGGATTACGTGGAAGGCAAATCAGTAGAGATTTCTTATGCAAACCTAAAATGGCTTTGAGTGGTGGGGATGAACCCAGTACAGGCACTGAACCTCACACAGCACAAGCATCTGCTTCACAGCCAGCTTCAAAAGCCTCTGGCCAGACTTCGTCTGCTGGGTTCAGCTGAGACAGAGTTAAGTTTCTGGGACAGAGTTAATTTTTTAGACCACAACACCTTACAAGAGAAGAGCTCCCTATGTGTGGTTTTATTTCCCCTTCTGCCACCATCCTCACAGTGGTGCACTGAGATCATTCCTACCACTAGACCAAAAATATTTATGGAATAGAGTTGCACCTTGGCCACAGCACTTTTCAGGGACCTGGGCCTCAACTCTTTCACAGCTGGGAACCTCCCTGCGCGGTAACAGTGAAGGGGGGTGGAGGGGGATTATCTGAAGCTGTGGCTTGGGCTCAGTCCCCTACTCCATTGTCAGCACTTTACATGAGCTTTTACAAGCCTCAGTGTGCTGCAAAATGTTAATAGTGCCTTCCACTGCAGAGTGGTATTATGACTAGAACCAGAAATAACACCGTGGAGTGGTTCAGGTTCAGTGGTAGCCCACCTTTATTCCATACTTCAGGTAATTTGTAAAATGTGAGCAATATAAACAAACACTATCAGGTAAAGACCGCGCAGGAAAAAGGTGTTTAAAACTAAACTATGACGAAATAAGCATTCTAAATGAAAGCCCATTTCAAAAGCATTTTTATTTTGCCACTTAAGGTTTGCAGAAACATGCTGAAAGGATGTTTCTCTGTTACAACCTTTAACTCTGAGTTCTTAACCATACCATAGATCATAATATTGTCATTCTTCACTGTCACCACTGCGTCAGCAGCTGTTTTTGGTCTCACAAAAAAGGATTTGACCTTTGGGATGGACAGGAAGCTGAAGGAGCAACTTTCTGAAAAAATAGCCTCCTGTTTACATTCGCCTTGTTTAGCGAACAATTATCTTGGGAGACATAAGTAATAAGCATGTAAGTTTACATAAGCAGAAGTGTCATTTTGATAGCACTAAATATGAGTGCATGTCAAGCTGTTGTTGAGTAACTGTTCCAACTATAAAATGCTGATCTGTATTTTACCAATAAAAAGCACAAAAATGCTCATGTATGGACTGTAAGCACAGTCCAGATTCTGATCCCTGCCTGTCCCAATGAAGCTCATCCCCAATCATGCAGAAAACAGCAGAAGCCATTATTTTGTGGGGCAGAACTTTTAGTGGTATTTGTTTACAATGATATATACAATGCTGGTAAACCTAGGCCATCACTTTGTTTCTATCCTGTATTCTCATATCTACAGCAAGAGCAACACTAGGCTCAAACATCCCATATGTACGTCCTAAATATTCTCAAATACTTTTGTTCTACTATAGTCAGCACTAAGTTCTAGCTATAGATTTGTATGCTGAAAATAGACAAACATTATTTCATATCAATCTGACAAGTAGTAGGGTGAATTATGTGCAAGTGTAATATCTTATGAGTGTTAAATACACTGATAGACAGCTCATAACGGCAGAGACAAAGAAACTCACTCTTTCTTTAAGATATTATGTCTTGCTAAGTTAAAATGCTATTTAAATGTATTGCACGTATTTACACCTAATGTCTAGATAATCTGACTTAATTTTAATGAACCATCACCTCATTTTCTGAGGATGGAAAATATGCAAAAATCAAACATGAAGGATAATAATTCTTCCAACTTCATATTGTAAGCTGCCTTCAAAGTGATATTTACTTTAAACAGTTTAAAGGAACAATGCTATTTAAGGTACAATGTACACTATCCAATCAGAAAAACAACTTAAAAGGAATGTCTGAGAAATTACTTGAATAGGTACAACAGAATTTAATTTTATTTGCTTGGAAAACAACACTACTGTTTGAGTTGTCATATTCACAGTTATATAGGAGACTTGTGAAAAACTACATAAATTATGGAACAGATTTACTGCTATATACATGCATACTTCTGTTAATTTTACATTTGCATGTATTTAATATTCAGCATATTCTGTAGACCACCTATACACTGCTACTCAGTTCACTACAGTATAGTAATGACACTGACAACAAACTCATCCCCTGAGTGTACTCAAGCAACTTAGTTACAGTAACTGTCCCTTGAAATTTCATTGCATCTTGAAGGAAAGTTTAGTTTTTTTATTTACTTAAATTTCTAACATATCTGGAACAGACTCCTCCACAGACTACTATTAGTCTACTTCACAGAAAGATGAGACTATACAACTGACAGATTTTGGGAAAAACTAAAAGCGGAAGCCGACCCACACTGCAGGTCCCTGAAGACCACAAAGCCAAGTAATCACGGCCATCAGCACACCACCTCCTGGGGCAGTATGTTCTCCCGTTTCATCGCTAACGTTACCAAATGTAAACGGAAGAAAACATCCAAAAACTCACTGGACTATTTCATGACACTGAAATGCAGGAAGAATAATTTTTGGCTTGCAATCTAAGGTGGTAAAAATACCTAATCAGTGTTTTCCCCAACACACTCTAGGTGGTACAGAAAACATCGTATTTAGTGTCCAGAAGTAGTAGTACAATAAGAAAAGAATATGCACTTATACACTTTTAAACAGCTACTGATGACTCACATTACAGAAAGCTGTCTGAAGGAAGAGGTGCAAGCCATCCGTCCACAGCTCAGCAGAATCCTGCTTGCATGCTCAGCATTTTTTGCATGGTCAGGATTTATTTTTTTTATCCCTTTACAGCAAAAGATGGATTATGACATACAACTCCTACATTAAGAAGTCCAGTGGGGTGGCTGTGATCACACTACCTGTCACACTGGTTAACACAGACCACTGTGTTTTGGTTCCTTCTGCTTGGACTTCTTCTTGCAGTACAGATACTAGGGACATTTCTATTGAACTTTTGGCAAGTTTCTTCACTGAAGAAAATTAAAAGCCTCCACAGAGTTAACCAATGTATGCTTCTTTACATATAGAACTTGACTTCAACTTTCCATCTGCCTCAAGTTCATCACCAATCAGTGTGCTGAGGCAGCAAAAGGCTATGGATTAACCATCCAAGAAAGCTGAGATAATGTGCCATCCTACACTTGGGAGAGGATAAAGATCTAGCATGACAATCAATGCAGATATACTCTCATAATGGATTTCACTTACTAGGATGAGTTCTGTTTAAGCACCAGCCTTAGTGATCAGTAAATCATCATTTAAATGTAAAAAGTTGTAACTTGCCTTCAGCAAAGTACCCCACTGAACCTGAAACCAGCACAGTGTGAGACCAAATAGTCCATCCCAGCTCCACTTCTACTCAAGACTCAACCCCACCCCCTCTATTCTTCCTTCCTCTCCCCCACAGCCTCACATGTTCAGACCACCTCAGCATGTTCAGCTTGCTCCAAGCACAAGTCTCCTTTCCTCTCCTTACCCTGGCATGGTCACCACTGTCACTCTGGCCATGCCCTCTGCCTTCCTCAACACTTTCGTCTCCCTCTGCTTCTGCCTCCTGTCCTCTTCAAACCTGTTGGCATGATGCCCTGGAATTTTTCCTTGTGCGAAGAAGCCATGCCCTTGCATCTGCCTCTCCAAGTTTTACTTACTTTTTCTCTTCTCTGAGTTCACCTTAGTCCTCTTGTCACGTAACTGTCTCCCTTGCATCACAAAGCAACCAACCCCAAAGGAAAAAAAAAAACAAAAAAACACACACAAGCAAAAAACACCCTGGCCCTAGCAAGGTACTGCTGCTGTCACACGTTTATTCGGTCTGAGCTCCTTCTCCCAATAAATGCCTCCTCTATTGACACCACGAACTCTCTGAGCACAAGGAATATTTGCTGTGAGATGTTTGCACTCTGACTAGCATGAAAAGGCCCCCCTGTAATAGCATCATTCCTTTAGTCCAAAGAGTCAGTGTCAGGACACTGTACTATTTTTAATACAGCTCATCCAAGGGAAACCTACATCCTCTGTTTTGTGGCTTGTTTGTTTTTTTATCTTAATGCTTTCTAAACAATAAAACAAGTTGCTGTAACTGTCTGCAGGCACAACAGTCACAACTGAGCAGGCTGCTGGATGTAAGGAGTATTATTTAGCGTCTGGACAGACGAGTCAAGTACAGGCATCTTGTGCCATTCCCAACATCATTCCAAGAGAGGTGAAGTGGAAAGCCAGCTTGTGCTTTCAGCCTTAGGTAACAGACTTTAACTGCCAGTCACAGGTTTATTTGTCTGATGGTATGAAAATGTGAGCCAAATTCATTCCAGATGGGTGCATACATGAGTGCCCAAATTTACACATGAAACCGCACAGACATGCTCCTGCACAGACCCAGGCTACCAAGCAAAGTGTAGAGCAGACCCTTAAAGGATCTTTGTCACTTCTGTCCCCCACCCCCACAGTTAAAACCTCCAACCTAATTTTCATTCGTGCATAGTATTGTGCAGAGTAGCTTGTGGCAAATGACAACTGCCAGACAGAAAAAAATTCTCCAGCATTGCTTTCCAGCAAGCTCTCATTCGTATTCATCTTCTCTGTCCAGATGAAATGACATGGCAAGGCAGCCTCCTGTTCAACAAGAAGTGAGGTCATCTGGGACAGGAGTTTATACTCTTACATAAGGAAAAGCCTGTACTAGTCACAAAGTAAATAATAAGAAAATAAAATACAGATCCATAAAGCAGTAGGAAAGCAGAACTGTGAAGGAGTGGTGGTCATTTGTCCCTAATAAAAAATACGATAAAGTGAATTTTTTTTGGCCATGATGACACCAGTCTCTGCATCTGCAATTGGTGAGGAACAGAATTTATTAAGGCAAAGTAAACCCTTAGGGTGAAAAAAAGTTTGAAACTTACTTCAATGTAAAGAAACCAGGATGCTTCTCAAGCAAGAAAAGGAGTTTATACTTCAGTGAAGAAAACCAAGTGTGTTGATTTCTCCAGCTGTCAAGTGTCATAAATTGAGACCCTCAAACTTTAATTATCAATTTAAAAAAGTTTCATTAAAAAGTTTTAATCTTTACTTAATTAACTGTCACTTAAAGCCCTTTGTTTTCTTCCTTATGAACCTAATACAAGAACTTACCTGTTTCTCTTTGCTTAGGAGAGCATAAGGAGAAACAGATGCTCAGAAGGTAGGTGTGTCTCAATCCTCTCAGGCTTATCATTCAGACCCACTAGAAAAGGATTATCTTCTATGGCTGAACCCTTGTTTTCAAATCTGTTAAAAGTTGTATTGTCCCATCTTTATAAAATATATGTACTATAGCTAGCTAGGAAAAAAAATCATGGTAATACATCTACCAGATACACACTACATATCATTGAGGACCAGCTGATGACAGATTTGGACCAAATAAGAGACAAATTTTGGCTGGCGAGAAAAATCTCTCCACCACCACCTCTCTGTAGCCACTTTGTATGTGGCTACAACATTCAGTTGGCATGTCACTTCTCCAGAGTGTCCGAGAAGCACCAACACCACCTTTTTTCCCATGTGTCCATCTCTCTTTCCCACAAAACCTTCATTGTCACTGTTGCTCACCGTAAAGGTGCCAAATTGCTGCAACACACCTGTGTAGAGACTTTGACCCCAAGAGCAGATGGCTCCTGCTTAGGGAGTAGCTGACGCTCAAGCTGTGCTGGCTACCGGCAAATTTCCAAATAAAGTATCACATTATGGGTCTACCTTGCACACTGCTGAACATCTACAGCACTATTTTTCTCTTTTCCCCCCTCCCTTCTCTTCTACTCTCCTACCACCACCACTGTCCTGCCCTGCAATCAATCAGCAGTCCCAACCTGGAAACCCCTTGCTGTGAATCAGATGGAGCTGCTGGCAATGTGCACTCCCATCCAGAGTCTCAAATTTGTGATTCCTTGGATGCTTTGGCTACCACAGTCTCCATTTGTGAGAACTCAAAGCAGATGCAAGGCCAGTCCTGAAAACGGGGAATGTTTCAAGCTCATCGCATTGCCCCTGAATATTTGTCGTGGTGATGAACAGTCCTTTACATCCCACTGCTCTCAGTATTATGTACTAGCTACAGGAAGGACATCCAGAACACAGCTTAGGTCTCTTTAATAGCTTTGAGAAGTCTAAACACACGAAAACAAACATCGTGTTTTGTTCTATACATAATCCTTACCAGCTGTGACTGAGCTTTATATAAACCAGAGTATTTGATCGACTTCCTTAATGAGAATTGCCTTGTAGTGTAAATCATCTGAGGAAATAGGACGAATTTTATTTAGCCCTATGCTCTAGTGTCATCACTTAGAAAAGGAATCAACAGAGCAATTAATTATTTTTACACACACACAGTCCCATCTGAATGATCAGCATGATCTACCACCTGACAGGTAACTGTTAAGGGTCTGGTAATTCACAGATGTGCAACATATTTATGGAATTAATCCAAAGACTTGGAGGGAAAGAACACCAAAATACTTTGGCCTTCTTCCTGAAGATTTGCTATTTGCCAGCCAGACCACATGTTAAAGCATCATTTCTTCAATAAAACCAGAATCTTAATTCTGGAAAACTACAAGATTTGATACAGAAAGCATCAGCTACAAAAGTTGCAGCTATGGACACTAACAGCAAACAGTCAAGGAGTAAAACATTCACTATGCCAGGACACAAAACTTCTGTGTGAGATGCCCAAAGAGCAAAAAGCAGACGTTTTTCTCAGCGATATCAAAGCACTATTTACTACATCCCATTCCAACTTCAGAAGCAAACACACGGTGCCATACTCTAGCCACGCACAGGAGTTTCATTCTCCAGTCATAAAGACTTGATCATAATAGTCGCATCGCTTCATTGCCAGACTCAGGAAAATGGCCTCTTGACCTAGTGAGTGGCAAGAGGTGGGTGCCATGGACAATCTACATTGACTGTGGTGGTACCTGCTCCCTGAGGAAGTAAGAACATGGCTCCACCTTCAGCCACTTCAGGTCTGATACCATGGGTATTACACATGAGACCAAGCAAGCCTCCAGCAGGGTTTGAGCTGCAAGCAAAGTCAGCATGATGGAAGCATACTGAAAAAAAATGTGTGTTTATAAGGGACAGTACCACCAGTAAATGAGGGAGCAGTGCTGACTTTGAATGAAGTGTAAGAGAGATGCATTTTCTTAA
Organism: Merops nubicus; assembly: GCF_000691845.1. Classification (NCBI taxonomy): domain Eukaryota; kingdom Metazoa; phylum Chordata; class Aves; order Coraciiformes; family Meropidae; genus Merops; species Merops nubicus. The sequence continues at coordinate 121,739 of NW_008588485.1, forward strand.
CTGTGTCTAAGTGCAAGAGGAAAAAAAATAAATAAATAAAAATAAATTAAAAAAATCGAACCTTCCATATACCTTCCAGTCCTAAAAGGTCAGGTGAAAAGAGGAAGTAAAATGACTTTGTAGAAAATTCAAGTGTGTTCTTTCACAATTACTGTATGTGGAATAGTGGAAACCATGTAAGATTGTTTCTCCGGTCTCCTTGACAAAGAAACAGTTTTTTTTAATGTTCTATTTTCCTTGAACTTATTTAAATAGAGATCTAAAATCCCAAAATTAAAAGCAACCATTTTACATAGCAGTAGCATCATATGACTCCTTCTTCCATTACTAATGCCAACTAAAACACTAAGGGCAAAAATGGCCAAAGAGAGAACAACTTCTTTTTCCAACCTCCCAATGGTTTTTGCACCATTCCCCACAGTAGAGAGACTCAGACAAGATTCATTCTAAAAGTCCTCCTCAGCCACACTACAGGGGAAAAAAGATTTTCCAGTAGGTTATTTAATCCTTTGCCCACCTATAGTTACTTGCACACAGGAAGAGAAACTTCTCATTTCAGGCTTCTGAAAGCAGATTAATGAAAGTGCTTTTGTTTACAGGGAAAG
>NW_008588485.1:122374-148364 GCF_000691845.1 Merops nubicus
AGGGTGACTTGCTTAAAATGATACATTTTTGCCATATCTAGGTAGAAAATAAACCCATCTATCAAGGATATATTCATAATAGATGAAAACTGGCTCCAGACACAAGATTACTTGGTGAAAATACCAGCACAACGGACACCGAATTTTTATTCTAACAACTCCAAATGACAGAGATTAGTTTATGCAAACTCCACAGAACAAGGTTTCATTTCAGCAAGTAACCTTTTAATTTAGCCAAGATTTTGTTTGCTCAGAGATACAATGGAACAGGACAAAAAAAAAGAAAAATGTATCTGGCATATAGAAAGACAAGCTTGTGTACTGCACTTGAAAACAATTAAACAAGCAGTTCTCACCAGAGTAAAGCTTTTAAGTATTGGAATAGGCAGAGCCAAATCTCCTATCTTGCACATACAGTTTAAACTGCCAAACAGGGTTTATGTACCGATTAGTGGAGATTATGTAGAGTGGTACAGCCATTTTTTAAAAATACAATATTATTACAAAGAACCCCCAGAGGTTCATATGAAGATGGTCTCTATTTCATAGACCGTAAAATCACTGAGGCACATCATCACAGCGATGACTTACTACTCCTGAAGGAGCCAGGGGAGTTGAGTTCAGGACTGTTAATGCAGGGAACAGTCCTCCCTTGTAACTGAATATGCAAAAGCCAGTTTGCAGCTTATATCAGATTTTTACTGGACTTTGAAAGAGGTCTTAACGCATCTGCATTGTTTGTCAGCCTCACCAGCCCTTCTAAGAAATTAGGACAAATTAAAAGCACTTAAAGTATTCCAGAAGTTTCGCCTTCACGTCACTCCAGTAACACCACTGGTGGCTATAAATCTTCCTCAGGCTTTTGGGAAAAGCTATTTTCACCACCTCACTACATGCATGGAAGAATACTACATACGGGATCATGCCATCGCAAGGTTTGAGTTGGGATGTCTCAGGCCTTGCTTCAGTATATGTCCAGCATTTTGTTCAGCATAAGGCTATTTATCTTCACTACAAACACAAAATCTTGCATTACTTAACAGCTCTAAAAATGCCTTTTTTGAGTAACATTTTTCTTTTTTTGTAAAATATATTTAACATGTTAATAGTTACTAGCAGCAGAAGAGCACTATAATACAAATATAGCTGGATTTTAGCAGTACATTCAAAGTAGGTAATTCAGCTTGCTTAGGAAAAAACAAATATATTTTTTAGTTACAGTCTTGCTCTATAGTTTGACTGAAATAAGGGAAAATGAGGTATTTAGAGTGGACATCAATAGCAATACCAGCACTCCGTATTACTTGGACAAAAGCTTTCATATTTGGATGCCACCTGAACCATGTCCCACTCTGCCCAAACCAGGCAGCACATTGCTATGTGTACTGCAAGTGTCCTGAGCCCATTACTCTGTGCAACACACAAGCACAGGGACATGTGCTATATAGCCCTGCACTGTGCATGCAGTATACTCATTATCACCATGTTTTCTAGCACCACTCTGTGCACTCTGGGAATACCCTCCCTAACGTAAAAGAGAGCCCTGCTCCTCTGCTTCTCACATTGCCTTAACATGATCCACAAACTTCCAGACAAATCTGCCACAGAAGCAATACTGAACAGTAATTTACAAAAATATACAGCAAAGGCCGTTGCCCATCACTCCTCACTCCTCTTGGGTGCAAACTCTGCAGGTTCTCCAATGACCCTGCTCATATACACACAGGTCGGTGACTCAGCTCTGTGTAAGTAGGATCAGGAACCTGGCCTGGGAAGTCCTTAGCACAGGAGATCCAGGTAATGCTTTCAGTTGGCACAACACCTTAGCTGCACAAGTTAGAGTTAAGCTATGGTTAACTTCTGTGGACTACTGACTGATGAAAAAGTCTCCTTCAGCACAGCAGATCTAGGAAAAAAGGCAGCCCTGGGCAAAGAGGCAACGGACAGAGGCGAGACATGCAATAAGTCAACAATAAAGATGAAATTTAAAAAGAGTTTGCTGTTTACTACATGGGTTTTTTTAGCACTGGCTGAGAAGGGAAGTGGCCCAAGCCAACCACGCTGTCCTGGAAGAGACCTCTTCCCAGACAAAAGTTATACTACAATTTTTAGTACCTCCCTATTTCTTTAGTGCATTCAAGGGAGGACTAACCCTGGAAAATGCTCTTTCATCCTCTCCCCTTTCCAAAACAACAGTAGCATGTGCACCTTAGCGCCTCTGCACCCTGAAGATGAGGGCTGCCACTGCCTTAGGAAGAGCCAAAATGTTGGAGGTGGGGAAGAAAGGAAGAAGAGGAGAGCTTGGATGAAGCCCATGTGCTGTGGGCTTGCTGCGCCAGTGTGTGCTAGCAGCACAGGCAGTGGCTACTGCCATTTCAGGAGCTCCATCTCCTCTGAGTAGTGCCCACTGCTCCACAGATCCAGATGTGATTAGCAGCAGTGGCACTGGCCAGCCTCACCTGCTGGCAAAGCAGGAAGACGGGACTATTGCAGGGTTTTCTCTTCCCAGCACTCTGACTACATTCCTGTGCTTGCTTCCAAACTATTGATGAAGAGCAGGCAGGAGTCATCATCAGGCCACCTCCAGACATACTATGTTTTGAATCATGTTTCCAAGGACAAACCTCAAGAAGAGGGTTTGGGAATCTGCTGTTCACACACCTTTGCAGACCTAGGCCATGTTTTGAAGGATGTTCAGGGTCCTCAACACATTAAGAGGTGCCTCATGATATTCTCAAAACTCTTTGCTATATAGCCACCTTCTTAAGACGGACCATGAGGAATCCAAGCTTCATGAATATTATTCTAATGCAGAAGGATCTTGTGTCACTTTCAAAGAGAAAAATTCAATTATGTCCACTATTCTTGTGACAGGGATAGCTGAAGTTGCCAAGAAATAAAGCACAAGGTAAAAGCATATTGAAGATAAGGAGATATTTCAGCCCAGCCCCATCCTAGAAGGGACAAGCAGGGCCTCTGGAGAGCTGCTGTTGCCCTTCTTCTCTTGGTTGGCAGGACCACTGTCCTCTGTGCCAGCAACATTCAGTTCCAAGAGAGACACAATGAGCTTAAGACACAGAAATAATTTCAAGTAAGATTTTAACTCACAATTTTAGAAAAGCGATTCCTAAATCTGAAGGACCTCTCCCTTTGAAGCATGTTTCATCCCCTACTCTTTCTATAATAGCAAGTTCTAAAAGAATTAAACCTCAAGCGACACAACCAAAGAGACACTGGAGTTGTTTACATAGTGGAAAATGAAGAAAAATAGACATCACACAAAAGAACCTGCAGGACTCTGTGTTGTACTGGACTATAAGGCAATGAAAAGAAATGCTGTCAAACCAGAAAGGAAATGATCATCAGGCAGGTAATAGTACTATTTATAGAAAAACTCCATTTATAGTGACACTAGCATGGAATGGAGGAAAGTGCCTAAAACAAACCGTCCTTTATTGGTCTGATGAAAAGCACACTCGCATCAGTGTCAGCCTCCAAAGAGACTGGCAAAGACTTTGTGTCAGGCCTTATTTAAGACTCCAGTGTAGAGTGGACAAGGAAAGAGGCTGCTAACCTAGTTCAGCTGAAGTCAGCTTGAATATTCTACCCAGTAACAGCAACATCAAGCTTTATCCAGTCTACAGAAAAGACGTTCCCAAAATAAAGTTAACTGAAAAACTAAAATATGCAAATATCTAGCCCAGCAGACTTACAAGAAAAATATTTGGGTAATGCATCACATGAATAACAGATTTATGTAAAAATTAAGGAAGAGGAACAGAAGACGGTTCAGTTTTTGAGTTTCCAGGAGCTCTTCATATGTTTAAGAAAATGCTTAGAAAATAAAATGTAAGTATTTTATGTATTTTTAGAAAATTCTTAGAAAATCTAATGTAAATCCCTTGAAAAGAAAATTTTGTGCCACTAAAAAGAAAACAAGATAGAAAGGATAGTTGTAATAGGCATTACAATTGCTCAGCTCCTTATCCTTTCAAATTTCTGAAATACTACTTACCATCAAGTCACTGGCCTATGGACATACCAGAGTAGGGTAAAGAAAAGCAATGTGTTCAACTACAATTCAGAATCTGGATGACGAGATTAGAAATATGTGATATACCTTCTACAAGTTAGTTATATAGATTTATAACTTTTTCATATATATTTTTTCATATATATAATCTTTTATATAGATTTATACTTTTTCATGTATAAGAACTCTTTAATCATTTGTCTCCTAGTGCTTCTCTTTCTAGATGCAGAAACAAACTTATTTTCCTTTCTATTCTGATTTCCAGTGATGAAATTTGCTTCTCACGTCAAGATTAACATTTCAGTGAAAAATGTTCCTGAACAATAAACCTGCTATGGGTAAAACAGTGTTGAGACAATTCCAGATTTCCCTCTGAGCAAAATGGTTTCAGGGCAACATTCCCGTTAAATGATTATGAATTACAGTGAAAAGTTGTGTATGAACGCTGGAATGACTGTGAAATGAGATCAGCTTTGTTAAAGCCATCACAATAAATATGAGATAATCAATACCAGGCAATTATTGTAGAGCTCTTCAAAGCCAGCCCACTGCAAAGCCCACTGCAGTCACTAGAAGGATACCCACGCAGCAGGTATGAGGTCTGTAGCTGCCAACAGGCAGTGCCAATGCTGACTGGAGAGAAGAATGCTTCACCAATCACTTAGATGTGGAAAGAGAAACAAGGGATGGTCACAAAATTGCTTAAAGTAATAAAGGCACAGCAATTGCTTTGTCACAGCAGACTCAGCCATCCAGGTAGTGGAAAGGGCATGAATCCTGATTCCTCAAAAAATGAACTCAAGGACAATATACTACACAGCTTATAGCTATGACTCCAGCTTACACACAGCTCAGAGACAGAGGGGCTGACCCCTGATAGCACACAGATCACTAAAAAGAACATAAACCACCACCATCATCTCTCTGGAAGTTCAGCCATGGAGGGAGTTATGCTCTGTTTTCCTCTTTGCCTTTTCGGTATGACTAAAATGAGTTTCCTTTACCCCAAAAGACTCCTCTTGCCCCTTAAGTTGCTGACTGCTTTCAAGTCTTCAAAGAAAGGTTTTTTAGGTGACCACAATCCCTCTAAAACTCCTCAGCAGAGCAGTTCAGTGCCGTGCCACAGGAGAGGCAAGCACTGATGAGCTCACCCTGCTGACACCGCTGCTGTAATATGGCAACTGGTAAGAAACAGAGAGCTACAAAAGACCTAAGTAATACTTGGCTGCTAACAGAGGAAAAAATAAAGGAAATGGCTGGGGAAAATCAGATGAAAATCAACACTGTGAGCTATCAGCTTGAAAAACAAACAAGCTTTCCAGCCGCCAGCAGCAGCGTACTCGCAAGTCACCGAGCTCTCGCTACGGCTGAAGATTTGTTCCTTGCGGTGCTATGACCCATCATCCCATAGTTCACCGAGGAACCAAGGAGCTGGGTCATGCGATGGGCAGATGTACGTGGGAGAGAAACCCTCGGGCTGCTGGAGCTGCTCTGGCTCCCGGAGTCCCCTCTGTGACCAGTGAAGCACACCAGCTCCCCCGCCCCGAGCTCCTGCAGCCCAGGGAGCAGGGACAGGCTTAAACCTGGGCTCACAGCCTCGTCTGGAGGGATACCTGACACACTGAAAAAGTCGGGGTGGAGAAACTTCCGTCTTAAAAACCCAAACCTTTAAAAAATGTTAAACATACTTGCACACCACTCAAACAATGCAGAGAGACAGAACCACGTTCTTTCTTTCAAACTGAAAGACTCCTGTAACTTATTTTCTTAAAGCCATGCTCTAATTTGATAGATGTGGAAACTGACTCCCACTGTCCTGTAAAAAATGAAAAAGACAAAAAAGGAAAAGAAATTAATACTAATAATCCAGAGGATTAGGGATCAGAGGTCAGTGCACAACCTTTTAATGAGTGAGGTATTTAAAGACTGATGACACAGTGTATTTTTATTCTTCAGTAATTTAGTACAGAAGTTTACATTGATTGCTTAAAAGGCCATTCAATTTTATTTCCCATATTTAATTGTTCTTAGTGCCCAATAAATGGTTGACTGGTGAAAGTAAAGGATTATTTTATTCTCTTTGTATCATTAAAAATACTGTCAGCCCAACTCACTCATTCACACGCCCTCTACATGCCCTTCATGTTTTCACAAAACCGTGCGGATTATCTGTTTTTCATTACCACCAAACCTGAAACCCCCGCAGTGCTCAGGCTCTCTAACCTGAACTAAACCTCTCACAGGTGCATGAACAAAAAGGAGGTATTTTACCATTCCCAAGGAGAAATTAATAAATACGAAAAAGCAAAACCATAGGCTTGCACTGTGGAATTTTGTTTTCTCTTAAAACTTACATCTTCTATGAAAAAGGGCTGCCTTCTAAGTCTTTATGTCTTATCATGGCTTGGATGTCTCTACATCCTGCTTGCTCAGCAAGAGATGCAGGCCCTCAGATCAGGAAAACACAGATTTAGACACATAGCTGAGCTATATGCTTAAAGTTCAGCATGTGCTTAAACTGGATCATCATCTGCTCATCTTTCTCCTTGTCAACAGCCAACAAATGTAAAAAACATAGGAAAGGTTCCTTCACCTATCAAGTATTTCTTGTATCTCACTACACAGTTGAATTATGCTACTCGGTCAATGTTGTGACAGCTTCCTAAGTGCAAAGTTATTTTTGTGTTTTCCAAGAATCATCTGTTTCTCTGGACAACATGTACAATTCTTCAGTTGCTACTTATATAACATCCAGACACTGTGGGTATTTGTTGAACCCACCTACATACTTGCATGAATCCAAACTCACTTGAGTCTGGGGAAAATAAAAAGTTCAGCTTCTTTAGTTTGTCTCTCTTCTCAGCATTTCTATGATGCAAGAAATTATCATTTTTATATCCACGGAGTTGAAGTACAAAGAAATATGGTTTGGATTTGTAGAAGGTTTTGAGGAAGTTTAATGCCCAGATCGCCTTATCTTAATTCCTAACATGTTACCTTACTTTCAACAAACTCTGAAGGTGAAACTGCTAATGCCATTGAACTCAACAGGATATTTTACAAGCACTTCAACAGTGTCAGGATTTCATCTTCTAACGTTAGTAGGATTTTTATCTAAATAAAATCAGAGACTTTTTTTTAATAGCAATTCACAATATTTTATCACATACAACTGAATTACTGAAAAGTTAACTTGTTTCACTACATTTAAAGGCAATCTCATTCAGTGGAAAATACAGATTCCTAACAAAAAAAGAAACATGTAGCATACAACAAGTTTCATCAGAATACAAACATGCATATGAAAGACAATTTTTTAAATTAATTTTTGTGTACCACTTAGTATTGATGCTCTCTAAGATCATCGCTGTAGGAAAGGAAGAGTGAAACATTAACAAAAAAAAGGAAATGGAATAAAAATTTATTTTGAAAGATAACCATATAACGTTTCTGGAATGTAATCACATAGTTGAACTAGTACAATAATATTGGATCTGTAATCTACTTAAGTATTTATTGATTGACAACCATGACAAACTAACTGTTGCCCTAATAGGATTCACATCCAACATTTTTTAAGTTTCCCAAATAGTTCACATGGTACACTTACATATAAATCAATTAATATTGACTGACTGATCAATATATGCACAATATGAAAAACAGTTTTGGTGGCTTTATGTTCTCCACAGAGCGGCTTTACTTACTGATGATTAATTTTAATTTACCTTAAAGGATTCTATTGCACTGAAACTTTAATTAAAAACGAAATGAGAAAGTCTATAAAGTCTGCATAGCATCAATTACCTAGACTTGATATCCTGCACTTCGCCTACCCTCTGTACATATGGTTTCTGTTAAAATAATTGGAAAGCACTTCTGAACAATGTCACCCACACATCCATTCCAAGAGTGAGAGGATATATTACCATTAAACGTCACTAATATTAATAAAGAAACAATTAATTCTTCATTACCTATTTCTAAAATACACCATTGGACTCCTTCAGCTCAAACACAAATAAAACATTGCACATGCCTGTCAGTGAAATGGGTAATCATCATCATTGTTATAATTTATACTGCTTTCTGTTGTAAGTCTAATGTCTCATTTATTTATAAAGCTATTTGGCTGACATTATAAATAGCCTCTTTGAAATATTGAAAACAAAATTCTAGCTCTTATTAAGCAAACTCTCATACCTCTTGTCAACTCTTTCCTTATAAAATGTTGCTTCTAATTTGCATCACACTTTATTTTGGTGAACAGACATTTACATCTAAAAACATTACTATTTCAGTAAAATAGACTAAATATTACTTCCCATTGACTGATGTATGTATATTAAACACATATATATATATTCAGCAGACTAATCTCAATCCCAAAGAAAATGTCTACTAAGAAAATCCACACACAAAATTATTTTGAAACTGCTGGTGAGTTAATTCAAGAGGTAAGTAGGCTCAGTGGCCATTAGTATCTGAGTCAAAGATCAACCCTATCAACATTGGTATGGATCAAGTATGGGAACAAATTCAATGTTTTAATTATTAAAAGCGTGGAATTGTCACAGTTCCCCATTCGCTCCAGTCGGCATCAGCTTACAAGCCTCTGAGGTGTCTCTGGCATGCCGCCTGCACTATTTATTGCTATTTCTAAGCTAGACACTTGTGTAAGAATGTCAGTTTTAAATATCTTTGTTTAAATGAGCCTGATAAGAGATGACCAGATATACATTTTATGAGACTGCTAAATAATTGCATCATGCAAAGCCAGCTTGTGAATTTTACAGGACAGCTGTAAAATACAGCACACTTGCAAGGTAGCTTGTCAATTCAGCATTAAAAGAATAAAGCTATCGGAAACAATAAAGAGCATGTGCTCTAAACCTGTAACAACAAAAATACTGAGAAAGTCAACTGTCATCCATAATGGAAACAGTCTCCGAGCTCTCCACATCCCAAAGTAATGGAGAGCCTAACGTGCCCCTATCAATCCTGCTAATACAGCTCCAGCAATTATTTTCCATACTCTACATCAGTAAGTTAAAATATGTTTCCAATGCCTAACACAGCAGTCATTAAAGTTTCCCCTGCCTCAATCAGCATAACTAATGAGGCCATATAATAACAGAATGCAATCTCTAATGAAAAGCCAAACAAAGTCTCCCTGCAACAATACTGCTTGTGATTTAGTATTCTCAACTTGTCCATCCTCCATCTTTTACTCCGTGGATATTATCACCACTCAGAAAATTACATTTCAATGAACTTGTCAGGAAATAAGTAATAAATTAATCAGGCAGCATAAACCAATTACAGTCGTTTTCTGTGTGTTTTCTTTCAGGGCCCATGTGTGAGTGCAGTACAGGCTATACCAGTTCATCCCACAGGCTGCTCAAAGGGCTCTGGCAGATTTGCGGTAACACTGCTGGAAGGAGGGGTAAAATCATCTCCTTAAAACTTAAAGCCATCAGAAGCACTGTTGATGTCAGTGGGCCTCCAGCATCAAAACACCTTGTCTGGTTGGGGTTTTTTCCTGGGTTTTTTTTTTGTTGTTTTTTTTTTTTTTTTTAAATGTATATACAAATTTACATATAAAACTACGTCCATTAGGGCACTTCGGAAAGTGTCACAAGATACCTAATGTGAAAACGTCAAACACCCAAACAGGTTTGCAAGTGTAGCCCAGTCTCCTTCCAGTTGTCAGGAGTGAGAAAGGAAGGCTACCAGGCTAAGTTGTTGTTATGACTATCTAAATGTTAAATTCCAGATTACCCAAGGGAAATTACACTGATGGCTGTGGCTGAACTGAGGGAACTGGCAGAATACTTGGTGGCATCCCAACTCCGTTCAGGCAACACTTCGCTGTAACACAATTCCTTTCTTCCCTACAACTTCTAGGAAAACCTTTAATATTGGTGGTTTCTTCGAAACACATGCAACAAGTAACAGTACCATCTGAATTAACCGTTGAGAGCTTCCACACTAACAGGGACTGAATGATTAAAATTGGACAACTCTTGCTCCAGGCTGTGTGAAAATTCAGGAAGAGCAGAGCACTGGTTTAGCACCTCAGGTTTAAGGCATTGTGCCCATCTTCACAAGCAAGAGAGCCAGAAAGACTTTTTTTTAACAAATAAAGCTCACACACTGAAGTACAAGGCACACTCTGTCATGGCACAGAATATGTCACAGCAAATTATTCAGAGGCAAAATCTGAAGCAATAAAGGCTTCTGGTCCTAAAAAGTGAACCATGATAACACACAAAATGCTAGATACTCCTTGCTTAACAAGGAAAGCAAGTCTACCTGTTTGGTGCCTTCAAAAGCACCCAGCTGGACTCTACAAAGATCCGTTTCAAAATAAAAACTTTTCTACCAACTGCTTTTGTTGATATATAATGAAGATTTTACGCATGCAAACACACTCTTTAAAAATATTCAGTAATTCAATGAACTGCTGACCTTAGTCCTGCAAGGGCAGTGATACAAGCATCATGCACCTGCCAGACTCCAGACTGTTGTACAGCACTGGAATCCTCTCCATGAGTTTTATCTGTCTTCTGTCTTGGCTGGGAAAAGATCCAAGTGGGTTAATCTCCTCGAGCTCATTGTCATTGCCACTTTTTGAAGGCTGAATATTGTTTAACCTTTCCCCTGCAGTCTGCATAAAATTCCTAGAGGGCAGTTCAAGTCTCACATGATCTAATTAAAAGTGGGATTTATTGAGATTGGAATAAAATAAATTAAAATAGAATAAGATTTGTCATAATATATGTAACCTCATATTTGGCATGAGGTAGGCCAGAAGTGCAGTAAAAAATTAAGTTACAGCATTTAAAAAAAAATTATCTACCAAGCACTTTTGCCACTGAGCTGGCTGCCAAAGTAATATTCTCCCCCTCATGACTTTTACAGTTCTTCTCTTTTCTTGATTTATCCTAACACCAGACAGCTCCTACCAAGAAGTCAGGTGCTCTCATACTCTTCCCTATATTCATTTAAAACTGCATTTAATCTGCTTAATAGTTTCAGACTCTATTTTCTTGCTTCTCCATTTTATGTTATCCTCCTAAGTACTTCTTTGAAGGCAGAGTGAAAGAAGCTCATCCTTTCATACCACTGGTCAAGGACGTGAGGGACTCAATCAGACAGTGTACTTTTCACCTACACCTTCATAAGCACTTTGAGCTAGTTCAGGTACTGATAGCAATGAAAAGGGGGCAACACGGGCACTGCCTGGCTTGGGGAGAGGTTATCCTGCACTCAGATCTATGCCACTGCAATTTTCTTGTAGGCCAGGCAAACCAGACAGGCTGACGTTCAACCTTCATCCACCTGTGTTGATGCCACATCTCTAACAGCAGTACAGGTGTATCTTTAGAGAGGGCATCAGACCTAAGAATTGCACTGTCAGAAAAACACTGAAAAAAATGAAGCAACTCATCCCATCCTGTTAATAAAAATTAAAATGGACCAGCAGCAACCACACATCCCTAAAACACTGGGGAAAACTCCTCTGAAGCACAAGACGCGACGAGATAACGTCACCCATCAAACCCAGAATGCCATGATGACATTAATCAGTACCAGAGTTTTCAGATTTACACTGCTTTTTTGTAGACTTTTCCCAACAACACGTCTTAACAGCAGTCAGCTTGGCGGCAGCAGCATTTTGAAGAACTTTGCAACTCAAGCCTCAACACAGTTCACCCTAGCCACAAGTAGGAAAGCTTCAGCAAGCCAGCAGGTCTACTGCAGGGACAGAGTTACAAATTTGCAAACAAACCAGTACACTCTGCAGCACAAGTTCATTTACTATCCCGAGTTCATCTCCGTGACACAATGCAACAGCCCTTTTAGGTAAGCCTCGTTTCCATCAAGCTTCGTATTTCATGTGTTTTAATTTCCTCATATTGTACCAATTACACCACAATGGGTCATGCTAAATGATTTCTCTTCCTTCTTTTTTTGTTTCTATACATTTTTACATACTTCAAAACTAGAAGGGTGGTTATTGTGCCACATCGTTTCAATCCCCGTTAGCAAATATTTAAGTCTTTCAAATTTGTACTCATGAGTCAGTTCTTCCAGCACCTCAAGTTTGTTCAGCTCATTCACTTTCAGTGTGTACGTGTACTGGTGTCAAATGCTGCATCTTACCTTCCAAAGGAGAATACAGCTCCAGTTACACTCACTTCAGGGTTTTTCTATTCTGGGAAACAAAGCAAAACAAACAAAAACAAACAAATGCACCATTTTCTCCAGTTGCCCTTAATTTGACTTCATTACGGTCCACATTAACAGAAACAGCAGCTAAACCGTCTTTGAAACTTTATTCACCATAGCCAGAAAAAAAAAAAGTAAAAAAACACTAGTGAAATGCCTTTAAAACATGCTTTAATCTAGCTGGAATGTCATAAATTGCTTCCAGATGTGCTCCATACAAAAGTCAATCATAGCTATTTATACTGACACTCTGCAGTCCAAACAATCTGAATCCAAATGCCATGTCTCTGCTACAATAAAGCTATAAATGTCAGTCTTGTTGAATTTGGAGAGGTGTTGAAGAGTTCATGCTAGTTTGCTTTCTGGGCTATTTGTTAGCTGGCAATTATTTTTTTAAAAACGAGAGGGGGGAAAAAAAAGAGAAAAGAAACTTTAAAAATAGGTCTTTCCTTTCTGAGCTATTCTTAAAGCACACCTGACACCTTCCAATCATGACCTTGAAAGAGCCACAGGTTACAAGTTGAAATTCATTTCATAAGTTAGAAAAATGTAGTGCTTAGGCTCTGAGCCAAGAATAACCAAAGGGTTTGGCAAGGCTCCCATGCCCTCCCCCAGACCGAACACACACGTAGTACACCTGGGACTAAATGAACTGAAGTACAGTAAAATGACACACTGACTGCAATAATACCTCTATTCAATAATCTTCCAGGGTATTGAGGGGAAAAGAAATATTCTTGCTGTAGAAAAAAAAAAGGTTTGGAAACTGTACCCTCATCAGTTGTTTTACGTATGACACATGGCCATCAGAATCAAAGTGGTCTTCACTTGGGAAAACTGGGTAACCAGCATTTAGATGAAAAGATGACCTATGGATTTATCCCACACTATTTCAGGAAAACGTATTATTTTTGTGTAGTCTCCACAGAATTTTCTGGTTGATGTTTACAGACTTCATTAAGATCTTTCCCTCTGCCCCTGCAAAAGTGCACCTGCAGTTCAATTTATGTATAAATGTTCAGAGTTGTAATTCTGGCTTTTCGTCAGTGCGAGAAAACACGGAATTTTCTTATCATTGCTCAGAGTTTGGGGAATTAAAAAGATTTCAGAAAACTGTAACACGTAATGACCTTACTCTTCAACTTTCCCACTTTTTTATTTCCCTTGACGTTTCCCTTCTACTCCAAAGATTTCCTCTGCCTTCCCTCAGCTCCTTACCTTCTCCCATGTCCAGAAGACCAACCCTGTGATGGAGCTGAAAAGCATTCCCTCCTCTGAGGCTAGGTCATAGCACTGACTATAATTTGTCACCACGCAGGTTGAGAAAAAATGGCTCACTGAAAATGCACAATGAAGCAATTAAACCTTGGTCTAAAATCCCTCCTATATTTGCAGATAGGAGAAGAAAACTGTAGAAGACAGTATTTTAAGGTTCAAACTGTATATACATGCAGAAAAAAAAAGGGAGACTTTACGAACAAGATTTGTGCCCTCAGTTCAACTTACTGAAAAACTTAGTTTTTAATAAATCTCTTCAGTCAGAGGTTATACAAATGACTACAGAAGCAGCAAACATAATACCTTTATTTAAGAATGGGGGAGGAACCCATCTGGTGAACTACCAAGCCATCAGTCTGGCCAAAACATTATGTTCAGGTTTTATAACCTGTTTTGAAGGAATGTAATTTCTGTGTAATTGCAGGGGGTTGGAGAAGAGATAAGCAACAGAGAGGCGGAGAAGCTATTCGAGTTAAAAGACAACTTTGGCATAAGAACAAATGATTAAGACTTGGCTGCAAATACAGGGAGACTGGAATTCACAAGCACGTGTCTAACCACCGGGAGGGCGAGGTGCTCCAACCACTGTCCCGCGGGAATGGGATGGAGGAAAACCCTTCCACAGGGGAGGCTGAGATACTTGTATGACTTCAGTGTCCTGCAAGAGCAAGCAATAAAACTTGGTGATGCACAAGCTGCCTTCTACTCCTGTATCAGCCTCCAGATCATGTGTGTTTATTCGTAGCTGCTATCAGAAATGAAGATGTTTTCATTGCATCAGTTCTCCAAAGAACAGCATCTAACTCGTGCAGGAAGAGCTTAGGAGGCTGCTAGTAAATAGAGAGCAAACAAATACTGTTGTTCAGTGATAACAATTAGTGTGTTTCTTCCTTTTCTTCCACTCAAGTGGTAACACTAACCTTCAGAAACCGAATTCCTCCATTAATTTTACTACACCTCAATCTGTGTTATTACTTTACATCCTCATAGTATCAAAATCTATATGGAAAGTCCTCCTCACATCCTACCTCACTGTGAAGACCTACCACACCACCTCCAAATACACAGGCACTCTCTCTCGCAAGCCAGCCCAGACATTTTTAACATATTAAGACAAATGCACACTCAAAGGAAGTAACTCATTTACACTGTGTCCATAATCCTTACTGTCTTCTCTCCATCAAAGCTCTTTCTCTGGCACAACACTCTCCCCTCATCTGTGCCTCAGGCTTTCTACTTACATCACAAAATTCCTGAACCTAGGACCTACAAGTCTTCTAATGAAGCACTAGCCCCACTCTGGGACAGATTAAAAGCAAAATAATTGTGACAATTATAATAACTAACACTAAACACTATCATGGCCTTTAAACTCTATGAATCTGTTCTGCTTCTGCAGCTGAGGTGTGATGCTTCTGAAGGACCAAGAGCACAGCCAGCAGCCTACATATTAGATTATTAATTCAATCCATCTTCCCCATCCAACAAAAAGTATTCTATCTCCAGATCTGCATAGCTTCTGCATTCATGATGACTGAACCCCATAAAGAGACAGAAGGAGAACAAAAGTCAGTAAAGTTACCAAAAAATACAAGTCAATACAGCTACTGTTTCAAACAAACAGGTTTGGAGCCAATACAATGATTTCTACCAATATCATGGAATATTTTATTTGGATTTGTCATCATTTGTTGGAAACAATAAGCCTTCCAAAAAAAAAAAAAAATTATTTACTATAGCTTTAAAAGTAACAAATGAAGCACTTGAGTCTCAGATGTGTAACCAGTAGGGAGTTGGCTTGATGCACCAGTTTTTACACCTCTTACAGTTAAATCAGAGACCCAAATGCAAAATCTAGCACTCAGTGGTGAACTTATAACACTCCCTGGAGGAGTGTGTCCATAAACCATTCACTGGATTACACTCATCCATACAATACTTCATTTTATATATTCCATCCCAACAAAAAAAAAAAACAAACCCAAAAGCCTAACTAAGGTGAAATTAAGGTTGCATAAACCATAAATCATTTTTGTTGTCATATTTCTAAGTCTCTGCTTTTCTTTTTAAGACTTCATTAGAACAACTTCCTGCTGTCTTTATCTCAAATGGATTTGTTTCTCCAAATTTGCAACTTGGCCAGGGAAGGGATCCAAAAAACACCCAATGACATATGTGGCACAGACACACGTGGCTCAGGAGCACTCTCAGGCCTTTGGAGTATGCTCAGCATAGCTAATACATTTTCAAAAGCTGCTGCATTGACTTTTCTGTAGAATGTCCTAATGACAGTATAGGGGGATTTTCACATTACACCTCATGTACTTACAAGTCTCCCGGACATTAAGTTTTTCACAATATATTTTTATTTATATATGTAAACATGTGCATGTACACGTATGTGTGTACCCATGTACATGCACAAACACATACACACAATTTGGAGCCAAAACTAGAACGCACAAAGATAAGTGTAACTTCACTACATCCAATGCAAGCTACATCATATGAGAAAACCTGAGGACAGTGATTCTGCCTGAATGGTCTATTTTTTCAGAGATCACAGAACATAATAAATGTGTTTCCAAGGTCCTTCACAATTAAGAGAAAGCATACTAAATAACTGGAAGGGTGGGTTTTTTGTTCCAGTGAACACCATTCTCCAACACAGTGAAAAAGTACGCTTGTCATGCAAACCTGCTGGAAAAGCCAAGACACCATAGTGTCACTGCCAGGCTCCTTGTTGGCCAGCTAGTCTCTTATTTCATCTCCATGTGATCAGTCCTCCCAGGTTTAGGAACAAAACACCAACATCTTCCTACAACCAAGGGCATCCCATGTAACTCAAAGCTAGGTGGAGCTACTTTCCCAAGAAAACTCGTACCAGCAAAGCCTGCTATTCATACCATACAGCCCCAGGATGAGAAGTAAACCTCATTTTTGAGCTGTGCAAAACTCAGGAACCAGAAACCAGCTACCCTACCTAGAGTAGACTGCAATTCATGCCGGTGGAGGAGGGATAAAATGCAAGAGTCACACCTCAGATGAAGGCTAGGCAAACTCCTGACCACCAAAGTGCCGGTGGAGATACATGCCCCAGTAGGAAAGGAAGGATCTCAAAAACCAAACAAGAGATTTCTGCACATAGCATCATATTGACTATACCCATCCCTAAGCAAAAAGACAGGGCTTAATCTCCCTGTCCCCACGGCTTCTACCAAACCCCCTTTTAAAAAGGCTATTTATCAAAAGGGAGAGGCCCTACTGCATAGAGGCCAAAATGCATAAAAATTCACAGCGCTTCATAGCTATTTGTGTTATGTTTTCAACCATTTAAGAATTGAGGCTAACCAACCTAGCATTTGTTGTTCTTAGGGTTCCTTTTTCTTTTAATGACTGTATAA
Organism: Merops nubicus; assembly: GCF_000691845.1. Taxonomy (NCBI): domain Eukaryota; kingdom Metazoa; phylum Chordata; class Aves; order Coraciiformes; family Meropidae; genus Merops; species Merops nubicus. Next base: position 139,325 of record NW_008588485.1, read on the forward strand.
AAATCTTTGTCTTAAGAACAGTAAGTGGTATTAATTACCATCAGCATGAGAAAATGTAGCTCTAATGTGGAAAATGGAGTCTGAATAACATTACTACTTATCATATAGCAATAATTACCACCCTTTCTAAGGGGCAAAACATTTCCCCTTCCCACTTAGCCCCCAAAGCCCCAGCCAGCTCAGTTTAACATGGAGAGGAGGATGAGGATGCTCCCTGGGACATACAACTGCACTGACTATCTAGCATGTCTCCCACTATAAGCTTCCTTCTATGTCTCTCATTTTATTAAAATTGTGAAATAGATGGTTTCTGAGGCTTAACAGTAGTGTTTGATTAGACAGCCTCCACTGATTGTAATTTATCTTTTAGAATATGCTAGCTATTCAGATTTCAATATTTGTCATAATTTCTCAATTACACCTTCATGGATTTATTATGTTCCAGAAAAGCTTTCACTGATTCTCTACTGGTTTTATACCACAGTAATATTAAAAAAAAACAACCCACTGTCAGAATGTGCATTAAGGTCTTCAGAATTTTTTTTTCAGTTAACTTATAAAGGTATATAATTGAAAGAAATATGTCAAACTTAACTTTTGAAAACTTGTTATAATTCACCCAACCTCAATCCAATCTGAACCCAAAATGTTATTCAATTTTAGATGGAGGTCCTCTTCCAGTGGCTTAAGTTCATGGCAATATAAAAAATTTAAATAAACCAAGCCTTCACATTCCACTATAGGTTCATGAAACTGATCGGTGCAGAGATTGTTTTTCACACTGCTACCTAACATGGCACACACAGTTTACCCTCAGCCTCCTTGCTTGCAGCCATAAAGATACATACTTCTAACACACTGGATTTGCCATTGAAACTTTCTAGCTGCAGGACACCTCCAGCTATCACAAATCAGTTTCTTGCTGCAGTGGGGATGGGAACAGCAGCAAAGGCAGCTCATCTGCAGCTTTGCCTTCTCTCACTACGGCAAACTCCAAGCAGAGTGGGTCAAGCTAACAGGACTATCAATGTCACATTGATCCACTGCATGACCCCACACCAGGGAAAAATGTGCACTGAGAACATACAGAAGTAGCTATCAACCCAATTAGTCAGTTGAAGTAATTATGCCCTCAAGTGTTAGGAAACTGAAAAGCGATTTTGGCTATAAAATACACGGGGAATCTTAATGTTACGGTCAGTAAGACAACAGCACACACATCACTCATGCTTTGTTTTATCTAGTCCTTGAATGCAGCTCTTGCTGCTCCTGATATAAGATTTTAATTAGGCATTATACAGCCAAATGTGAAAACCAAGCCAAAGAACTAAACCCACTCAAACACACAGCCACATTAAGAAGTTGACAGCACATGCTATAAAATACAGCTGTAGGTCTCTTAGGAGAGTCACAAACTAACAACTTTTACAGCATGCTAGTCCATAAAAAATAACCACCATCCCAAAAAATTAAGAGAGGCTTGGTGAGCAATAACAGGTAGCAGTTTGTTCATCTGTTTACCAGCCAAGCTCCAGAGACTAATCTCCTCCAATTACATAGTGCTTGCTCATCGTGCCATACTTAAGTGACCACATCTCTGTGTCAATGCTTTTTAATTCTTTTATCTCTCCTGATCTTCTGCTTTAAAAAGCTGTCCTAAATCTTTGCTAACATCATTCTGCTGAATTTCCTTTGCCTTGAAAAAATACCCATGGCTATTCATTTTCTTCAGTGTGTTTTGTGGTTTGTTATGTTGGTTGGTTGTTTTTTTTTTTTTAAATCAACTAATAAAATCATATCAGAAAGCTTCTCAGTGCAGCTTAAGCAAACACTGGCATGTGAGTACAATGAGGTATAGTACAATATGCAAGAGAAGTCAGAGGCTGAAATGAGAATACAATTTCCCATGAGAGAGTTCTATGTTCGAGCCATTTAACTTTAAGTCTAGTTCAATATTTGAACAAGATACTATTTTATTCCCATTCAAAGTTTAAAGACAGATCACTTCGAAATCAATCATAAATTCAAACCTTTTTACTTTAGAAACTCTTTCAGTATTTAAAGGTTTTTTTTTCCTCTTTAATGTAACAGCAGCTCCAAGGCTGCAGAAGCAGAACTGACTTTGAGATCATTAAGAGCAATGCTATTTTCCTGCCAATATATACAAAAGGCAGTTCTAGGAAAAAGAAAAAACGGACAAAGGCAAGGCTGTGCTTTGCTTCAGAGTTTAAGAACAAAGTTTGGACAAAGAACACAGAGCCTAGTCTTCAGCCCAAGCTGAAATAAATTAATTTGGTGTGGGTGCTTTTCAGGGCACGAGACCCTAACCACGCTAGTCCACTACTTTTGTCCTCACCTGGGTACAAGGCAAGACCAGATGACCAGGGAGATCCGTGTAGACAAAAAACAACCCTCCTTTAGAGATGTGATTAGCAACAGAGTGAGAGATCTGCAATTCAGAAGAAGAATGTAGACACCATGAGTCAACCACCCGTAATTCAGTCCCTTCCCTGCCTGTAAGACTATGCTTGCCCTGGTGCCTCAAGAGCCTCGTGGCCTGGCCAGCATCACAGAAACATACAGCTCCAGCTCTGCGAGGCAAAAAAAAGAATTTCTTTTGATTGAAGTAGCAACATTTCAAACCTGTATTTCGTTTCCATATGACAATCTCAAAGTTGGTGGAGGGAGGTTTTTACATTTGCTTGTTTTCAAACCTCAAAACCCATTTGAGAGATGGTCAACTTACCACAGCAAGTCAGCAATGGAGAGGTAAACCCAGAAATCCTAAACTGTGCCACTGCCACCTCTATGGCACATGCCACTCTAATCCAACCAATTTTAAAGCAAATTTGTTCCTAAAAATTATCTTTTGTGCTTTTGATCTTTTTATAAAGGTCTTACTGACAAGGGCAAAGCAATAGGCTCAATGCAAGTGTTACACTACAAAAATATTCACATCAATTAGGAAAGACAAAACTGTTACAAGAGTGTTATAAAGCAAACACTCTTATTAACCTTAGAGCTTCCCTATTCTGTTTTCTGGTCAACTACAGTCTTCACAATTCAGTTAAAAGACCCTTAAAATGGATTAACCATCTGTATTGTCAAGAGGTCACAGGATAATGGTAAAAATTAGGCTCTGTCTTTGTGTTAACAATGCACTTAGCTATCTACAGCTTTGCATGAACCCAGAAAATATTACTTGGCTGCATACGTAATATTTTACATGCAACATGATAAACCCATCTGCATGCGGAGTCGTGATGTTGTTCTCCCAGTAAAAGCAGTGAATATCTGAGACTATCATCTTCCCAGGGAAGGGCAGCTGCCATTCATAACCGTCTTCCCTTAATTGAACAATGAGGGGTCTCTATTTTCAGGAAGCCATAGGCCACTAGCATTAGACAATAAATGAGCTTCACTTTTCCCCCCACATTTTTATGAACCTCCAAATTAAAAAAAAATCAGTTGTAATCAACACAGTATTAACATGCTCTCTTCTAATATCTCATATACAACATGTCACTGAAAACTCTGTATTGAGCAGGAAGGTATTTGATGAATCAAGTAGATGAAGCCAAGATGTAGTTATTAGATGCATTACATCTTTAGCACATCATCTGTAAAAATGTCCAGGGTAAACTAACGCTCCAGGGGAAACCTGACCTTTAAGAGGCTCCCTAATACTACATCTAAATTAATGTCAGTGACAGGCACTTCAATCTAAGTAGCAGAGTTCTTTCATTCTATCTACACTATCTATTCATCCATTTATTTGTGTGTAAATGTGTGTGTGCATAAACGGATTTGTGTCACTCTGGCACCGGGAGAGTGGGTGGGGAACAAAAGGAACTCCTAGATTTTTGGACTCTTATTCCTTACTATTGCTATGCGTATTACTCATACTGGAAGATTCATTCACAACCTTTTCAGTGTAAAACATATTTTAGGAAAATTACTTTTTACAGTAACTAAACCTACTTCTGTGAAGTATAATCCTTATACTTCAAAATAAACATGCTTCAACTAGAGCACGATGAACTCTTGCAGCAATCAATACAACAAGCAATGCTGAATTTGTTTTAAGGAGCTGGGCTGGGCTCTGACATGACTGGTGGCCAAGATAAAAATCGTAATTGAGATCAGTTTTGCCGTTTCAAAACAAAGCATTGCAAATAAATTCAGTAGAAGACACATTTCTGCCTTGGGGGAAAAGAAACAAACAATACACTGCAAACTTCTGATAATGGAATAATTTCATGGCAGTTACTCAAATCAGCACTAACTATGGTGGCCAAACTTCCACTTATTTCTATTTTTCATTCCATTTTGGAGGTTTTGGTGAAGGGAGTAAGGTTTTATGATCCAGGGGGTGAGGCAGTCACAAAGCTATCACTCTGCTGCCCTTCTTCCAGGCTTCTTAAGGTGCTCTTCCTCCTTTGCCAACACCTCAGAGAGGACCAAGCCCACCAAGACCCGTGCTCCTCTGTGCCTTCACTCCTCACAGGCAACTACACAATTGTGTTTCCAAGAGATATGTCTTCACACAATATAAGCTGAGGTCTCTACCTGGATGTAAAGGATTTACGTCCTGCTCTGAAATGAGGACAATCACATTAGCCAAATCCTAGTGAACTAAAATTGCTAAGTCCTTTCATATTTTGTTGATCAAGAACCTTTTTATTGGGACATTTTTCTTTTCAAACCTCAGATGGGTAATAAATATCCTCTAATTGGCCTTTATGCAATGAAGAGCTACCTTGCATTTTAGCCATTTTATGTGTGGTTATATTTTCTTACAAAGACACAATTGATCAGGAATTACCATAATCCCACACAGAGAAGCAGTCCTAGAAGCACTGAGTGCATAAAACATTAATGTCAGTAATGCAGGCATGACAAGTTTCAACTCTCCTTTCAGCTAAACAATCTGCCTCTTTCATACTAACATCACCATTCAGCCCATGAGCTACATAAACATTGTCAAACCTGGTTTCAATATAAAGAGAGCACATTAATGTTCCCACTAATATACATTTCCCAGTAACCACCCTATTAGATTGCTTAGTTCAAACTCCATGACATATCCCATAACATATCAGACAGTTCAGATTCATGACCTTAGAAAATATAGATATTATAAGTATTAAAAAAACTGTTTTTGTGTGCATACTCAAGAATCCTGCTAGTACAAAAACTCCCATGAGGCTCTCAAGAAAATGTGTCTGTGTGAAACACAGCCCTTCTCTGCCTGATTTTTTTTCTTTTATTCTTTTTTTTTTTTTCCAGGGGATGGTCTTTCACTCACTTCTTCACACAGACCAAATAAATGGGTAGAAAAATAAAAAGATGCTGTTCAAAGAGAATAATCCTTTCCATAACCTCAGGCAGTGCACGAGACCAGTGGATTCTGTGAGAGCTCTCTTTGCTTTTCCCAGAAGCAGGCCAGTGAATCGCTGCTAAGTTTAACGCACATGACGTAGAAATTCCCTGACTCTGTCCACTACATCCCCTCTGTTATAAAGCAAAATCCTATTCCAGACACGTGAACTTTGCCTTTTGCCTGGTACATAGGAATAGCAGAGGAGCCCCAGTCCTAGGGTCAACACGTGTGCGAAGCCCTTGCAATGCCAGGTAACCTCACACGAGCCTCCCTAATAAGCCCATGGCCCCACAAAGCACAGTGCACATACTGTACAGACACCGAGCTACAGACATGACTGTGGTCTCCCTTGTTAGACTGGGTTATAGGGTGGTTTACTGTGGATTTGGGACCAATATACTAGGAGCTCATACTTCCAAATTTCATGTTCAGCAGCTGGAAAGGCAAATATCCTCAGCCAGACAGTTCATTAACCCAGAGAATTTTCCACGGCCAGGCTTCTTCAGTACTGTAGTAAGATAAAATTTTACATTTGAGTTATGCTATTTTGAATATAATACTTACGCAGCTGGAAAACAACAAATACCAGCTAACCTGACCATTGAGCCTGACAGCATGTTGTGCAAAGCACATCCACCTTGAAATAACATGACTTTAAAATTGTTTATGCTTAGCAGAGTGCAATTAACACGCAGTCAGACAATAACTTCTACCTTATTGAGCAACTCTTAATACCTTAAAGAAGCGAGAAACAGGAAAGAGATCTAGGGATTTACAGAGCAGCAGGGAATTAACATAAAGCCATCTGATTTCTTGGAAGGAGAAGAATGGAAGTTGAAAGTGAAATTGAATTAATCCCAGAAATATGTAATGCACAGCCCCTACTAATCAGACTACAGGGAGCACTCAACATAGACAGCAGAAGGTCCAGTCAACCTTTAAAAGAAACAATACGCACTCTGAAGTCCTCTGACTCTTCCAGGTTCACTAAATTTGACCCAGAATATGTAAGTCTGGACTGACACTGATCTCATAGGGCAGATCCTCAGAAGGTGTAAATCAGAGCAACTCTTACTGACTTCAAAAGTCTGCGGAAGTCTGGCTCCAGATGTCTGTGGGCAGTCATGAATTCCTGGTTTCAGTATACTCCAACAAAGCTAGAAGAGCAGTAGAGACTAAAGTTGTTGTAGTTGTTGTTAATAAAAAACATTAATTAAAATGTTAATTAAAATTAATAGCTGAAAATATTCTATGTATTCTGATTAGCAGTTGAGATTTATGCCATGCATATAGGTTCAAATTAAGTTTCCTTTGGGCTTCAAAGCTCACTTTTAACTTCAGCCAGCTTCCACTGTCAAGTTTTCAGGATAAAGTTCACTAAGGTTTACTATTAAGAACTAGGCCAACAATGTATACAACTGCACACATTTTGATGTACAGTGTTCCTACTGAAACGCAAGTCTTCAAAAGTAATTATCTGAATATTGTATTATGTCGGTCAAAAGAAGGTATGGCCCAGATATTACTTACTTCAGTAGTCAGACTTACTTCAACTACTCAAAAATCCAATTACTTATACTACGTTAGAGCTTCCAGCTCCATGAATGTAAACTGCTCACATTCAGGCAGCTAGGGTTGTACTGACAGGGTTGTACATCATGAGTAACTTTGCCAAAATACAGCATTTCAAATACAATTGCCAGAAGAGGTGCAACATGTAGGTTTGCAGCCTCAAATACAATTGGCTGGCACGTGCAATGGCACAGGCCACACATTAACTTGTGCAATTCCGATTAAAAGTGATGTAAGAAAATATTATTTGGACCAAGTATTGTTCCCTTATACACAGGATTCTCTAAAACTTGAAATAATCCAGAATAAATTAACATGGAATAAATCTGCTTGTCTCATTTAGCATATAAGTGATTTCTGAAGATGTTACCACTACCTAGTCTGTATAACTAATTTCAGAAGATGATAACCACCTGTCTGTTCATTCTCAGATCAGACAAATGAGCACATCCTGCAAGGCCTTCTAAAGATACTTGAGAACTATGTACTCTAATAGATCCCCAGACACAGGATTCCAAGATCTATACCATGGCTGTGCTATTTCTGGAGAGTTTGGGGAAGACAACACCAGCCTGAAAAACAGGGGTTAGAAAGCGTTCTTCCTACAAATTCCATCTCAACAGAAGCAACATTTCAGAAGCTTCCCACCTTTATCAGTGAAGAATGAGTTCAACCTTGCCATCACCAACTGATCTTTCTGAAATTTGGGTTCAGTTCACCTTGTACCATACACTCCTATTCTTTGCAAATTGCAGCAGCAACTTGTGATAAAAACACAAAAATAATTATACGCACATGCTCCAACAACAGCCCATCATATCTTGTGTCTAGCTGGTGAATCACACCAAGTTCTCACATAATCACCTCTGAGGTTTTGACACTCCTACTAACGATGTGAGTAAGCTGGGGAGGCTTCACATCATTATAAACTTTGATGAAATGATGAAGCAAAGTGCTAGATGTACTATTTTTGACAAGGCCAGGAAGTAAGACTTATGCAAGAGAAAGAAAAAGAGAATACTGTATCTTGGCACCTGCCTGGGTAGGATGTAGAGCCAAAACCTTGGGAGGTTGTGAGGCCTTGCCCAAAACCTGTTGTCCCACTTAGCAGGAAACTGATTCCCCAGAAATAAACTGAAATACCTAACTGTAAGCAAGAATGAGGAATCAAACCCTGCTACTTCACTGGGATCCACTAATAACTGCCCAGTGCTATTGCCCTCTTATTTTTAAACTGGAGACTGTTTCTGTGAAAAGGTAGTGAAACATCCTTACTACATCCTTATTACATCAGCTCAATGTAATAGTCAATTTTTAAATTACCTACTGTCATTGTCTTGTCTCCTGTATTCAGCCATTTAAATCCAGCACTGGGGGGGGCCCCCAGGGCCCCTCCCAGGTTCAGTACATGCACACTGTTCTAAGCAGTGTCATACAACCTCCTTCTGCTGCACCACTTGGAGGATCCACAGGCAGAAGTAACCTGGGTTGCCTAATCCATGGTGAAATTGCTTCCATTTGGGTGGCTGACAGAGAGCTGACTTGTAATTTACACCATGATTTTGCCTCACACAGTTTTTCTCCTGCCAAAATGCCATTTCTGAGGTGCCACCAGCAATGCCTGTTGAGCAATGCAGACCACCGTGCTCGGGGCAGGCAGGGAGCTGATCGCTCCCTGTGCCTTGCAGACACGCCTGCTGGCACAGACCACGCTCTCGGAGAGGCAAAGCCCACTGCGACCTGCTGAGCCACTTTCCTGAGAATCATTTTTATTGCTGTGCCTTGACTTGTAAGTCTCCTCTCCCCCTCCGTTCAGATTGATGCTATAATATGGTCACACTGCAGAAATCTGTATCTCGGTAGGTCCAATATTCTGCGGAGCCATATAGCCCTCTGGTATTTAGGAGACCGCTCCCGATTCATCAAGGCTTCCTTGATGACTTACAAGGGCTTGGTCAGGTCACAAGGTGCAGGCGACAATTTCCTTTGCCGTTATGTCTGTATGAGGCAGGACTCTGGGGACGGCGTGTCTCCGGGCTCCCTCGCCAGCTCCCGGCATCACAGCGGCACCTGGCGGGACGGGCC
>NW_008588486.1:0-247 GCF_000691845.1 Merops nubicus
GACAGGCAACTGCATCCCCAGCTCATTCCCCCGCGCTCTCGGGGCCTCCCCCAGAGGCTGGCAACATTCTGGGCCCCCCTCAGCTGGGGACCCCCGTGGGACAGGCTGAAGAACGGCACTGGATTAAAGGAGGCTTCCCTGGGCCCTGCTAACTCCAGAGGTGCAGCTGCAGCCAGCCCCAGGCTCCTCAGCTGCTCCACCTGCAGACCTGCACGACTCGCTCCCCTTCACCCATCGAGCCACAGTC
>NW_008588486.1:355-565 GCF_000691845.1 Merops nubicus
ACAAAGGGGAAGGTTCAGACAGCTCACCCGAGGCTGAGAAACCTCTGAGGCGTGGGAGGGAGAGGATCACAGAACCACAGGCTGGGCTGGGCTGGAAGGAACCCTGAAAAAATCATCTGGTTCCAGCCCCCTGCAGGGACAGGGACACCTGGGCTGGAAGGAACCCTGAAAAAATCATCTGGTTCCAGCCCCCTGCAGGGACAGGGACAC